>NW_027396678.1:0-133222 GCF_047715775.1 Aspergillus undulatus
CCTGGCAACCTGGTGACATGGTGACCTGTGAGTCGCCGGCGGGTGGCTAGTCACATAGCAGCCGACTCGGTGTATGGAACGTCAACCATATATTCATTTCCAGCTCGCAAGAGGCCACAAAAAGAGAAGCAGCAAAAAAAAAAAACATACAACAGCTGGGATTCGCATGTGGTCACCCACCATACTACTAACCAGCCGGCGTGTGGCTTAAGTACGGCTGAGCGGACGGGAAGCCCTGTTCTCCACACCCTGTGGTCGTATGTATTAGACAAGTCTTTGAAGTAAGTTACGTAGCAAATGCGGTTGAAGACACTTTAAATTCGGCTAATCGAGGACTTCGAGGACCTAAGTCTAAGGCCACCACATGCATTAGGATAAAATCACGGCTCGTCCTTGCATACAGATTGAATGATGAAGTGCCGTCCATCGTTCCTCAATATCCTGTCCACTGCATGATATGCAGCTTTGGAAAGTACTGTACAGCCGTACTATGGGCACCGATTTATTGATTTATTTATCAATTTATATGATGGAGTTGAGGGGAGAAGAACTTCCACTGAACAGTACGCCGAATTATAGAGTAACTCGACAGGCTTTAGAAATCATCGACACTGCAACTTGCCACCCAAAAACATACAAGCGAGAAGAAAGCACCTTCATCAAAGGACAGGGGCAAATCATGCTCCCGGTGCCAGAACTTGCTGCTTCATGACCATCTTACGTAGCAACGCATCCCAAATATACTAGTCTAGCAGTGTTCTTCCTGAGAACGACCACTGCCGGGGGATGGCAGCTAATCTCGGTGCAAGAATGTATTGAAAAAAGGGCAGCTAGTAATATGTAGAGGTGGTAGAATCAAGGCGTGCGAAGCGAGAGTATCGCATAACTCCGAGACCAACCGCTACTTTGCAAATTAAGTAGCTACCAAATCGGTTAGTTAGTATGAACCTTCCAAGTTCTGCGCCATATTAGCTAAAGACCACAAGGGAAACCTTCCATCGCGTGATAATTCGCCGTAGGCGTGGAGATTCTGAGACCCCGAATATGGCCTACAGCTGCGGCATTCCCCGGGGTGTCTGTTGCCACTACTTGAGAGCTCTTTCTTTATCCTGGTCGAGTAAATGAGGAGATGGGGTGGGCTTCTCTGCGGAGCGTTCGTCCCTGATTTTCTTGAAAGGCTCCAGGGCCTGTTTGAGGCGATCCGGGATAATTGGTTCGGCTTAATTCTGTCATGTCTCTGATTTTTCCAAGGGTCCCAGTCAAAGTGGATCTAGTAGTTCCTAGGGCTGCTTGGGCCTCGAAAATTACTATAGGTTTTGACTAGGTTTGAAAAATACTACCTACAAGGAAAACATCGCTGGCCACCAGGGACGGGGCCCTTAGACATGTCTCAATACTATTGCAAGACAAGCAGTGAGACTCTGGTTGTCATCCACATGTCTCTGTCGCTATTTTCGGATCGCGATACAGCAGGTACCATGATAGGGCTGTATACGTGATGGTAATCTTGGGCAAGGCTGGTTGAGGGTATCTGGATCTGATTTATAACCGTCAGGAGATCTGCCTTTTGATCTCGTCCTTGCTCATCAATCAACTCCATTCTTCTTTGAAACTGTCGCTACTTACCATAGTACCTACTGCTACCAGTACACTCGTTTATACTCGCCAACATGCGTTTCACTCTCGTTTCTGCTGTCGTGCCTCTCGCTGCCACCGTCGCAGGTATGCTCGCCTTCTCACCACAAGAAACATCAGCTGACCAACGTAGCTATCCAGGTTACCGAGCCCAAGAAGGGCGCCGAGATTGACCCCTCCGACTCCTTCACTGTGAAGTGGGATTCCGTCAGGTATGCACTCAAACAGCTGTTGCGATCTTGCATAGACTAACATACGCAGCACCGACGTCTCTTCCTTCGATCTTTACCTCGTCAACAACGCGGTCTACCCTCCCGTCGACAAGAAGATCGCCTCGGACGTCGAAACCTCCGACGGCTCTTACACTGTTGACGGCATCTCCGGCCTCGAAGATGGGTAAGCCACAAACCACTTATATACTCTCCATCATGCAACCACCTCGCTAACGAAACCAGCCACGGCTACCAGGTCAACCTCTTCTCCAACGAAGAGCACAACACTGGCATCCTCGCCCAGTCCGAGCAGTTCAACGTGACCGTCTCCGACAGCACCTCATCAACTTCATCCACGACCTCAACCCACACCAGCACCACCTCTACTTCTTCCAGCACCTCCACTACTGGTACTACTACTACCCCTGCTACTTCTGCCACTTCTGCCACCTCTGCCACCTCTGCCACTTCTGCCACCAAGACCGACTCTACTTCTGCTGCCACGACGCTAACCACTGGCACTACTTCAGCCGCAACCTCGGCTTCCAAGTCCTCGTCCGCTGCTGCCTCGGCCTCTGATGCTTCCGTTAGCGATACTCCTGACCTGAACGGTGCTGGTGTCATCAGTGCGCCGATGACTGCCCTTGCTGGTTTGATTGGTGGTGCTCTTCTTTTTACCCTGTAGATGGGTGAATAATGATATGTCGAGTGAGGTAACTGAGCGGGTTGTTTCTGGCGACCTGCCATTGAAGCGCAGCTCGCTCTTGAAGGATTCCAGCGCATGAACGGTTAGAGCAATCTTCTCACGCTTCTCCTTTCTGCGATTGGTCCAGTACACTATCCCTGATGTATTGATTGTGTTTATTGTCTTGTGATACGAGCTAGGGTGTTGTCCGGTTAGTATGAGGTATTGCTTAGTAGACTACAATATCATATTGCAATAATGTGACTTTTTAGGTGCATCGCTTTCTTCGAAATTAATTTGTCCTTTTGCTCTCGTATCGCAATCAAATCCTTGCACGAGGTTCATGTTCATTGGGTCATCGAATCGCAAAGATTCTCCGTATATATTTCCGCACTAGTCATATCAACACGAAGGCCGATTGTCAAATCCTTCGCGCTCACTGCGAAAGGAACGCTCGAAAAATTCTAAAGTTAATACGAGCCTCTAGAACCACCTCGCACCAATTCCACCTCGTTTGCAAGCCGGCGGTCAACTTTCGGCGAAGAAAAGCCCTACACCGTGGCACCGACGCGGCCGCGCCGATAGAACCCTCCCGAAATACAGAGCCGGCTCCATCCGCCGGACCCGATTGAGAGTTTGAGACTCCAATTTTGCATCTGCGATCCACAGCTAGTAATTTACACGCCCACAATACAGTACTATGTGGGTCAAGTCAGAAATTTACAGCCATTCCAAGGCGCGATTAGTCGCGTATTCTGCTTTGGGCTTCGCCCCGAGACACGACCCACAGGGGTCTGGGATCGCGGATTCACTTTGGTTATGGTCGTGTCAAGATTATGTGCTGTTGTGTCATTGGGTGCTTGGCTACCTTGGTCGTCGACTGTCCAATTATAATGGTACAGTCGGTGTTTTGCTTTTTGGATGTGGTGCTGACTACAGTTTACAGATTACAGCGTTGTATTGCTGGGTTGCTTCGAGGTTTCTTATTGAGTATTAATACTAAGGGCAGTATAGTGGTAATACAAGTTAATCAAGGTCGTAGACTCTCGTGTCGCTAGCCAGGTACCGGGTTAGTTCGCATGATCCAGACAAAGCTAAGGGAAGAGAGAGACATACAAATCCTCAAACAAACTCTCCCGCCAAACAGCCGCCGAATCAACCCAAACACTCACGCTCGTCGCCTCAACAGGGAACTCTCCATACCCGCGGTCATTAATAACAACATTGGGTCCCTGTCCTTCAGGCTGCAGGATATCCGTCCACACCTCTCCCCCATGCCCGGGGCCAAGGTACATCCGCTTCTTCGCTGGACCGGCATTGCTCATCAGACACGCGAGGCCCGAGCGATGGCGGGCGTTTCCGTATCGGACGAATCCTGTTCATGCATTTGACTTAGCTTGAGGCTGATAGCAAAAGACAAAGATAATATTAGCGTAGTGTAGCGTGATGATCGTACCGATGCAGTTTGGCGCGTCAAAGTAATCCTGCTGTTCGCCGTAGGCGAAGTGCTTGCGTGCTCGGACGAGAATGGGCAATTTGCCCTTGCAGGCTGGCGTTAGGGGGTTCTTGACGTTCGCGCGGATGCCGTAGAGGTCGCCGTAGAAGAGGCAGGGGGTGCCTTCTTGCCGGAGGAGGATTAGGGCGTAGGCTAGGAGTTTGAAGGATGGTGCGATGGGGGTCTGAGGTTGTGAGTTTGGTGTCCTTTTTCCTTTTTGCTTTGATAGGAGGAGGGGTAGGGAAGACTTACGTCCATCATTTGGCCTGGTTGCTATACGAAGTCAGTGCATACATACGCTCGTCTGATAGGGTGAGCATACCGTGTCGTGATTTGTGACGATTGTCTTTATCTGGTCAGCCTTGCTCTGCCACGACGAATGGAGGGTCTCGGATCTTACCACTGCATGTCCAGGCTTGCACTGCACGAGTGTGCCATCAAAAACCCTTCGAAGGTCTGCGCCCCTGGTCCTCGAGATCTTGGAGAAATTCTCAACAAGAGGCACATCATATGCGGCTACCTTATACTGCATATCGTCCAAATACCCAACCAAATCCTTTACATTCCCCGACCAATATTCCCCAATGACGAAGAAATCTGGAGAGACCGTACTCCGGACATGCTCAACAAAGGCCCTCTGGAACCCCGTCGAGAAATGCTTCGCCGCATCAAGCCTCATCCCGCCCAGCGATAGCTGCTTCGTGATCCAACTCCCCCAGTCCAGTAGATCCTGCCTCACCTTGGGATGTGATAAGTCCAGATCAGCAAACATCAGGTAGTCGTAGTTCCCCTTCTCATGCGATACATCCTCCGCCCAACCCTTACCGCCGGGCTTCAAGATGCGATAGATGGCATTATCCCGACTCTTATCATCCCAGTCGACACCGGAGAAGTGCTCCGCATGATACTTCATAGAGCTATACTGCTCACCCCTCCCCTCAAACTCGAAACCAACCCAGGCGTCGATCTCGACCGGTGTGGAGATCTCCGCGTTTCGCCCTGCATTATGATCAGCATCAGCAACACCTAAACTGTCCTCCTCAACCTCCCACGTGGGAGTTTGCCAGAGGACTCCGCAGTTCATGCACTCACGTTCCGGATCAACCTTGACAGCCCTACAAGCCTCAACCGCGTCCGCCCCAGCCTTATGATTCAGCACGGCATCCCATATAAGCCGAACGCCCAACGCCTTGGCCTCATCAACCAACTCACGCAATTCCTCCTTGCTGCCGAACTTCGTCCGCCTGCACCCCTTCTGCTCAAACTCACCAAGGTCATAAAGATCATAGATATCATACCCGTTCCCGTTCGGATCCATCCCCTTACATCCAGGCGGGAGCCAGACCTGGTCAACCCCGAGGCTCTTCAAGGCGGGTAATGCGCGCCGTAGACGGGCCCAGTGCTTTCCGTCGGCTGGAACGTGCCATTCGAAGCCTTGGAAGAGGAGGGTATTCTCGGGTGTGTTCCATGAGGGCAGGGTGTGTAGTTCTGTTGCTGCTTCTATTGTTTTGCTATTTAGTATTGTTGGTGTTGGGCTTGGGGGTCGGTTCCCACCTTCAATCGCCTTCCATTTCTTCTGCTCTTTACTGTCCCTTCTGGGGAGGCAGCATGATAGGAGTGACGACATTATTCTATTTGTTTGTGACTGATCTGGATGCAATGGCGTCAAGACGCGAACCAGAGCTCCATATCACTGAAGCCGCAGCTCTTGTAATTCTCAGATGTGGTGATTTGTTAATATGACAGGTAAGACACGGTTTCAATATTGTTAGTCAGCGCTGCTCCCCAATCGCCTGAACTAGTTAGCCCGACCCAGTTAGAATCTATTAATAATTCTGGCGACTGGTGTGGACTTCATAATGGCAGATTTTTCCACTCAGAGACTCACCGTTGGAGGCTGGCAAAATTTGTGGCGGGATTGTCCGTCTCAGCACTGAAACCGCTGGGGCTGATTCTGGGTCTCTACCTAAGAACATTCATTGGTGAATATTATTTGTGCTCGGGATAAATTGAATTCTGATTCGCCCGGACTTGACGGAAGTTTTTCTGGCCAGTTAATTGGCGAGGATTCACAGAGCAAAAATATTTTGATTGTTTGGTCCACTTTCTAGTGTAGGAGAGACCTTGTGATGCCACGTCCTGACTTATATTATTGGACATTTCTGGGTTCCCAAATTATCACAGACACACGTGGACAGGTAGACAGTATGAAGATATTGAAGGTGAAATTAGATAGCTATCTGGGTATCGACAGTCCAAGACGCGGCCACCATATAATATATACAACGGAGAACAATGAAGGAAAAAAAGAGGCAAACCAGACGCTCATTAAAGAATGAAACAAGAAGCAACCATCAGCATCACAAAAACCACTGCATCTCCCACACCCCTCATGACCATCCTACTCCCCAAAGACGTCCCCGTCGCCGCCTCCCCAGTCTTCAATTCCGCAAGCGTGATATTCTCCAACGGAAATCCACAAAGCCCACTTCCCTCCAACAAATCCGTCGGGAAAAACACCCTCGGCAACCCCTTCTCCATATCGAAAATAAGCTCCCCATTATTCGCAACCGTATAATTGCTGCAATTAAGCACCTCTGTAACCTTCGTGCCCGCATTATACGCCACTTTCAGTGTTAAATCGTACGACCTCGGCTGATTCGAGCCCTGCGTTGATAAAACCATAACGACTTGCCGGCCCTCCACGCCCTTGCTGAATGCGAGAGTGCCGTCGTCGCGGAAGACCGGGATCGTGCTGTCCGCGAGGTAGTCGGCGCCGAGGTTTATGGCGTGCTTGCGGAGTGCGTTGAGCGTGGATATGTGTTTGTAGAGTTCGGCGTTGGTGTTGTATTTGGAGAGCCAGATCGCTTCGCGGTTTTTGGGGGTGTAGGGGCCGTCGAGGTGTTGCTCTTGGCCTTGGTAGATCATGGGAATGCCGTCGAAGAGCATTGTGAATGTTAGGACGTTTTTGGCGATCTATTAGGGAATTTAGGGTCAGCGAATGCGGTAGACTATATCAGAGGGATATACATACGGCGATGTCATGATTCTTATTGGGGATGCGCTCCTGGTCGTGGTTTTCGGAGAAAGACACGAGAGCTGTCACGTCCTGGCAAGAGGCCTTCATGATTTCCACTTGCTTGAATAGATTTACAGTCGTCGCATTCGTGAGAGCGTCGAGCATTGCATAGTAGATTGGGTAGTTCGGCATGCTGGTGATGTACTTGGCCTGGTAGTTGCAAATGGTGCTAACTTCGCGCTGGAGAACTTCACCCGTCACGAACACGTCCACAGCCTTCCCAAAATTGTATAGAAATTCAGGGTCGACGTGCTTCGCGGCGTCAATACGCAGCCCATCAATGGAATACGTCTTGATCATCTTCTTGGCCCAACTCTCGAGCATATCCCGCACCTCGGTATGCTCCGTGTACAAATCCGGCAAAACGACCTGCTCATCACCAGTTTGGCACCGCTGCGCATCATCAAAGTCATTCCAGTCAGTAATCTTGCAATAAGGATGATAATAATCCGAACTGTTAAACGGGCTTAGGATCGAATAATCAATATCGTCCGGCACCTCCTCGCCCGATTTCATCATATACGCCATATTGTTGATCACGGTATCCATCATGAGGTACATCCCGCGCGAGTGCAGCGCATCACTAAGATCCAGCAGATCCTGGTGCGTCCCGAAATGCGAGTTCAGCGAGTTCAGGTCTAGCGGCCAGTATCCGTGATACGCCTCTCCGTAGTCAACGCGGCCCGGGATGTTTTCGATGATGGGTGAGATCATGACCACGTCGAATCCCATTCCTTGAATGTAGTCTAGCTGGTCGATTGTGCCGCGCCATGTTCCGCCGCAGTATAAGCCCGCCGTGGTGTTGCAAGCGTGTGTTGTTGAACCGTCGGTTCGTGCGAACCGGTCCGTCATCGTCTGGTAGATGGATCGAGATTTCCATGCTGCGAGATCGGCAGCGTTTGTTGAATGCAGTAGGCTGAGAAATGTGGCTATAAAAGCTAGAGTAAAAGAGAGAGGAAAGAACATCGTGATCGGGTTCGTATGAAGAAGGTCAAGAGCAGACCCCGCGTTCGTATCGTATAATCAAGGCGTCAAGTTAGCGGGGGCCGCAGGATTCTTTTGCACTGATCATGATAAGATAATAGTCTCAAACGAATGTAAAACGAGGACAACTGGATGTCCGTGGTGAAGTAAGGGATCCGCAGGATGTGTATTTTGTCGCAAAGAATGACTTGGCAATGATAAACGAATGACCGCCTGGATGGCAAAGGAATGAAGGTACAGCTAAAAGGAACGACAGGGGTAAAGCCCAGAGAGAACAAGACAGAATTAAGGGAAGGTGTGCGAGATAACCTTGGAACTGAGGACCTGGACTTGGAGGAAGGATCGTCGGGGAAAGCTACAACCCTAACTTCTGAGCCGAGGGAACGTGACGAGAAATGGAGACTCCCCGGCGGGGGGGATCACCTCTAGTTCCTGAACATGCCATTCTAACTGGCAACTGCCTTGTCTATCAGTGGCGGACCTGCAATAAATTGGAGATCAACGTCATACTATTGCCATCGTCGGACGAAATAATGTACGGAACTGCGGATGTGCCTGGCATGGAAGTAGACTACAAGCAAGTGCCACATGGTTCTACTGCGATGGAGGATTCCTTTCCTATCTAGTCTAGCTGTGTTTGTTTACAACTCCGCCGTCTAGACCGGCCTGCGCGTGCCACTGCTGGCACGCGATAGATGCGGGACTCTATGGTACCATGGTCCGTCAGCGAGGTCTCCCAAAATGATGGTCAGAAATTGGCCTGCATGGTTGTCGGTCATTGGCAGGGGTATCTAGTGTGCGCTATCCATGGTCCAAGTAGCACGTTTCGCTTCAATAAGTCAAAGTTAACACAGATCAAGCCCAAGTATTCTGTTATCTTGGACCTCCAAGGAACAAACCGAAAACCTACCTTGACGATTTAGGCACCCGACAGGAACTGGCAGGGATCGGCGAACTGAGATTGCCAGAACTATTCGTGCAAGTAAAACTGGTTATGATTAATAAGTCCTATAAAGAGAAAGCAGGCTTGACTCTCCATCGACGGCGAAAATAACTTGAGACTCGAGAGTCGTGATCCGGGATATCACGCTGCAATCAAGATTGCCAGTCACAGTGACAGTCCAAAGGCGCTAGTGCCTGAGTGGAGGCGTCTAGGAGCCGAGATAAGACATTCAATCTAACACGATGGGACTAGTAAGGAACCCGTATCTACTTTCGAATTGTTGTAAAGCACGAAAATTCCAAAATCTGACAAAACCCTCTTCTTGCAAGAGAATATAGCTCCATTATTGTCTCACCAAATAATTGAGTGTGCAGACATTAAATGCTAATTCCAAGGTTCCGATGGGGTAGGGCACGCCCAGTTCCAAGCCGGCTTAACCTCTACAAGCCCTGCCAAGGGCCAATCAGCTAACAGTCAATTGTCTTGGGATTCTTTTTGTTCCTGAGACCTGTCGGTTTTTCCTAGTGGAAATTTTCAAAACGAGGACGGGCTAATTTACGTTATCTGTGATCCTACCCGTTGAAGAATCTAGCGTCGGCAAATGCAGCAATTTAGGGTTACGAGTAGATGCACCCTCCAATGACAGATAGCAAGCAAATTAACAAGCTCTCAATACAGTGTCACAGTGGCCTCGTAGGAGCACAAGATAATCGAGTTCTATTTATACCCGGAGACACCAAACCGAAAGTGCCAGTCGGACCGAATAATCTGTAACGTGGTACGGCAGTTGTGTGTATCTGCGGCCCACATAGCAGGGTCCACGGGTCTCACGAACGGTGAACCAGTGCTTGAGCCTTGTCGCTTGAACCTTGATAATCTTTGATCAGCCCGGTCCGACACGCTTTCTCGAACAGGGCAAAAGCCGCAAAACAGTCGTTGACCCGCTCCCGGTTTTCCAGAAGACACCTGCGACTGGGGATGTTCTACACTCAGGCCCACTTTGCAAACTTGAGTTTTCGCCGCCGTTTTCTCGAGCTGTCGGATTATCGCCACGGACCAGCCTGCCGACTTCTCGTATTGGGGATATTGCTCTGAGACATTGTAGCCTGTAGTCGGAAGTTTAGTCGCGCCACCATGCAGGCGGCTTGAGACATGGATATGATACATTTACATCATTCTTATTAACCCGACGTTTGGTCTTATCGTCAATACGGTGCCCAACACCACACGGAGAAGCACGCGATAGGCGGCACCAGGTTCCCAACGGCTGCCATCCAAGGAACGGCCACCAGTGTTCTGGTCCTGGATGACTTAGGCTGGCACTACTCCAAGGGGAAAGCAAAGGATTTTCAGGGTCGAGCCTTGGTCGCCCATCAGCGTACTATTCCTGTGTCGGTTAAATGAGCACGACAGCCCCATCGCCCCGTTGGGGTCCACTCGGGCAGAGGCTGGAGGGCTTTCTTCCAAACGAGATACATCGGGTCCGCCGTCGGTGTCTGCTTTTTCTCATTCGCAGATGATCCTTCTCGTCTGTTATCTCGCCTGGGATCGGGAATCTCGCTCATCATTTCCAGATCGGCAGATATACCTGTAAGTCGCAGAAGTCCGAGCGAGAACTCAGCAGCAGTGAGCAGAGATTGCAGCCTTTGGCCTTATCGGCGCAATCGGTACCGAGTGTCGGTGGCCAGTGGTGGCCACTGTTATCAGAATTATTCGCCTGGCACCAGCGATCCGGGAGGAAGGTAGTCAGCGTTAGCCCTTAGTTTAGTGCCGGTGCGCTGGAGAGCAAACTTAGCCTCGATGTGGATTTGTATAGACGAGGTGTTATTATTAGCAATTGGCTCTACTCTGCGTTTCATTTGCTCCACGAGCTCGTGTTGCTTCAATCTGCCTGCGCCCTTCATATTCTACCCTTGTTCACTTTCCAGCCCAGAAGTTTGGTTTGGTACTTTGAATCTTTTATCGCCTTCTGCTTGTCATCTGAGTTCCCAGGCCAGGCTTTCGTTATCTCTTCCAACTACTGCGTCGACTCCCAAACCCCGGTTCAGCTCTTGCCCAGGGTCAAGAGAATCCCGGTTCCTCTCCCCCATTCCGGCTTTCTCTCCACTTCGAATTCCTACCTTCGACCTTTTTATCGACAGATAGCTGTTGACTGTAACCTCCAGCAACTCGTTCAACAAGACTCTACCCACGATTGCGCCGTTCCATGAGTGATCTTAGACAGCTCACATCCCCGCCCAGCAGGCGATAACGGTGCTCGCCGAGTACTAGATCCTTGCTGACCTTTCTAATAACTCCCAAAGACCCGCCCATCCGCCAGGATGTGGAAACTCACAAGCGGTCTCGTCGCATTGCTAGCAACCTCAGCAACATGCTGGCCGTACGATGCCTCCCTCGCGGACTACAACACGAACCAGAACAAAACGGCGACAAACCCCGCCGACTACTGGGGAGAATGGCAGGACCATGAGGGAGAGTACTTCCCGTCCCCCGACAACTGGCGGTTCCCGTTCTACACGCTGTTCATGGATCGCTTTGTAAATGGGGATCCGGAGAACGATAATATTAACGGCACTCAGTTTGAGCATGATCTTAATTCTAATCAGATGCGGCATGGTGGTGATGTTAAGGGGTTGGTCGATACGTTGGATTATTTGCAGGGGATGGGTATTAAGGTACGCCTTGATGATGGGAGTGTGGATTGCTGATGGGTTGCTGACGGTGAGCAGGGTATTTACCTTGCAGGTACGATCCTTATGAACCAGCCGTGGGGATCTGATGGGTATTCGGCGCTCGACACTACGCTTCTGGACCAACATTTTGGGCGCATCCAGGAGTGGCGCGATGCGATAACCAAGATCCACGAGCGTGGAATGTACGTGATTTTCGACAATACAATTGCTACGTGAGTTGTCTCCCTTCATCCAAGAACCAACTAGAATGCGACTGACGTTGGCATTCAATAGCATGGGCGATCTCATCGGTTTCGAAGGCCACCTCAACGAAACAACGCCCTTCTCCGTAAAAGAACACAAAGCACTTTGGAAGTCAGACCGTCACTACATAGACTTCGACATCGGGAACGACTACAATGCCACCTGCGACTATCCCCGCTTCTGGTACGAAGATGGATACCCCGTCAACCAGTCTCTTACCGCCGGCCTAGTTGGATGCTACGACAGTGACTTCGATCAGTACGGTGACATCGAGGCCTTCGGTGTCTGGCCCGACTGGAAGCGTCAGCTGGCCAAGTTCGCGTCCGTCCAGGATCGTTTGAGGGAGTGGCATCCGAGTGTGCGCGAGCGTTTGATTCGCCATTCGTGCATGATGATCACCATGTTCGACATTGACGGCTTTCGATACGATAAAGCGACGCAGTCGACTGTTGACGCGCTGGCGGAGATGTCCATGGCATACCGAGAGTGCGCACGCAAGGTCGGCAAGAAGAACTTCTTCATCTCGGGCGAAATCACCGGTGGTAATCAGTTTGGTTCGATTTACCTTGGCCGTGGCCGTCAGCCGAACCAGTATATCCCGGACCCCATGGACGCCATGAAGTTGACGAACGAATCCGACCCGCAGAATTTCCTCCGCGAGGCCGGCCATGAAGCGATTGATGCTGGTGCGTTCCATTACTCTACCTACCGTGCTCTTACCCGTTTCCTGGGCATGGACGGGCAGCTTGCGGCTGGTTTTGATGTCCCTGTCGATTTCGTTATTGCGTGGCGGAACATGACTAGCACAAACGACCTGATCAACGCCAACACCGGCAAGTTTGACCCCAGACATATGTACGGCGTCACCAACCAGGATGTCTTCCGTTGGCCCGCTATCCAGTGGGGTGTTGAGCGACAGTTGCTGGGTTCTTTCATCACGACGCTTATGCTCCCCGGTATTCCTCTGATGCTCTGGGGCGAGGAACAAGCCTTTTATGTTCTCGACGCATCGGCCTCGAACTACATCTATGGACGCCAGGCAATGTCGCCTGCCACCGCCTGGAAAACCCACGGGTGTTTCTCTCTCAAGTCCTCGCAGTACTACAAGTGGCCTATTCAAAACGCCAGCACGGGATGCTACGACGACACAGTCACCTACGACCACCGTGACCCCGCGCACCCAGTACGAAACATCTACAAGCGGATGTTCGAGATGCGCGAGCACTACCCGATGCTGAATGACGGATACCTGCTTTACACGCTCTCTAACCAGACCGATTACGTTTACTACCCTGGTTCAAACGGCACCGAGACCGAGACAGGGATGTGGTCTATTGGACGCGACAGGAACCCTGCCGTGCAGGACCTTGGATCCGACGACGACAACGGGATGGTTTGGCTGGTGTATCAGAATGTGAACCGGACTATCGAGTACAAGTTCGACTGCTCTGACAATGATACCGCTCTCATTGCTCCGTTCCCATCCGGCACCCGCGTCAAGAACTTGTTTTACCCGTACGACGAGCACAAGCTGGAAACTGGGCCCGTGAAGCTGGGCTATAACGGCTCGAGTGAGTATAACGGCTGCTTGCCGAATATGACCCTGGACCGATACGAGTTCCGTGCCTATGTTCCCGCTGCGAAGTTCAAGGGTCCCAAGCCGATGATCACCAAGTTCCAGCCTGGCGACGATGCCGGTGCTAAGCATGACTCGCCGCTTCGCTCGACCGTTGCGCCAGATGCGTCGGAAACAGTTCGCGTTGTGCTGCAGTTCTCTGAGAACATGGACTGCGACTCCGTGACTAACTCCATTTCTTTCGAATCGTCGACCGAGGCCAAGAAGACCCCCTCGATCAACAACGGCACAGTCGATTGCAAGGCTATCGACCCGACGTTCGACTACCTGGCAAGGAACTATACCGGCCACATCCCCGGGAGATGGGAATGGTCTGCTGAGCTGACGGGCGTGTACAACGGTATCCACAAAATGACTGTCAAGAACGCCACGAACGAGGATAAAGACGACTACACCAACGCAGTCGACCACTTCCTCTTCCGCATCGGACAAGTCGATAACCCTATGGTCTTCCACTCGGCAAACTACTCGAGCAGTTTGCTGCACGAGTCCGAGAACGGGACACTTTTCATCCAACACCACGCCGCCGGCGCCGATAAATGGCGATACTCAACCAACTGGGGCTCCTCGTTCTCCAAATGGCTGACATACACCGGAGGCAACGACACTATCACGGAGCTCGAATGGACCGGTACCAAGAGCCAGGAATGGGACGGCCACCACGTCCGCGTCGAGTACTGGAGCGGTCTGACCGGCAGCAGCGACTACGTCCAGGAAGGCGATCTCGGATGGGACCATAAAGTGTCGCGTCGCTTCCCTCACCTCTTCTGGAATGGCCCTTATAACCAGTATGGGTTCGACAATGGATTGAAGAACGACGTTAACCTGGATACGGAGGACGGGTACTGGAAGTATCACTTCACCGCGGAGTGGCCGGCAGTCGGGCAGATTAACGTCTGGGGCATGAATCCTGATGGGCAGCCGGACCAGAGTTATGTGCTTGGTGATATGGATGGCGATAATGTTCTTGACCGGATGCCGCCGTCTTCGCTTTCTGCTACACTGGTTAATATCAGTGATCATCCGCCGGCGCCGTATATCGCGTGGAAGTTCTATATCAATGATGCGACGATGGGGTACCAGCTTATTCCCGTGGGGAATCAGAAGAGCCAGATTGCGATGTTCGTTCTCTTCTGGATTGTGCCTGTTTTGACTGGTGCGGCCTGCGTCTACATCTTCATGAAGTCGTTCTACCAGGTCAAATTCAACCAGGTCGGCGTCAGCGAGACGCAGGGAATGATCCCGCTTGTCCTCCGTCGCAAGCTCAAGCAAGTTCGTGAAGGCAAAGCCGGATCCGGAAATCCTCTCGCCCGTCTCGCTGGGAAGTCTGGATTCATGCAGAGCACGACTGCCCTGGCGGCCGCCGGGACTGGAAAGCGCCGCTCGGTTCTGATCGCGACAATGGAGTACGATATTGAAGACTGGGCCATCAAGATTAAAATCGGTGGATTGGGTGTCATGGCCCAGTTGATGGGTAAGACTCTAGGCCACCAGGACCTCATCTGGGTCGTGCCCTGCGTCGGAGGCGTTGAGTACCCCGTCGATACACCCGCAGAGCCCATGACCGTGGTCATCCTAGGCAATTTATACCAGATCCAAGTGCAGACCCACGTCCTCAACAACATCACCTACGTCCTCCTCGACGCACCCGTCTTCCGCCAGCAATCCAAATCCGAGCCGTACCCAGCCCGCATGGACGATCTCGATAGTGCAGTCTACTACTCCGCCTGGAACCAGTGTATCGCAGCAGCGATCAAGCGCTTCCGACCAGACATCTACCACATCAACGACTACCACGGCTCCCTGGCACCCTTGTATCTCCTCCCCGAGACCATCCCCGCCTGTCTATCGCTGCACAATGCCGAATTCCAAGGTCTCTGGCCGATGCGCACGCAAAAGGAAAAAGAGGAAGTCTGCTCCGTTTTTAACCTCGATATCGAAACCGTCCGCTCGTACGTCCAGTTCGGCGAGGTGTTTAACCTCCTCCACTCGGGCGCCAGCTACCTCCGCGTTCACCAGCAGGGATTCGGCGCAGTCGGTGTGTCCAAGAAATACGGGAAGCGTTCGTACGCCCGGTACCCTATCTTCTGGGGCCTGCGGAAGGTCGGAAACTTGCCTAACCCTGATCCCTCGGATGTAGGCGAGTGGACGAAGGGTGAACGCCCGACGGACGAAGATATCAAGGTTGATCCCGAGTTCGAAGGAAACCGCGCTGAACTCAAGAGGCAAGCGCAGGAGTGGGCTGGGCTCGAGCAGAACCCTGATGCGGATCTCCTTGTTTTCGTCGGCCGTTGGTCCATGCAGAAGGGTGTCGATCTTATTGCCGATGTCATGCCTGCTGTCCTCGAGGCACGTCCCAACGTCCAGCTTATTTGCGTTGGTCCGGTTATCGATCTCTACGGTCGCTTTGCGGCGTTGAAGCTGGATCGCATGATGAAGGTTTACCCTGGCCGGGTCTTTTCTCGTCCTGAGTTCACCGCGCTGCCTCCTTATATTTTCTCTGGTGCTGAGTTTGCCCTTATCCCGTCCCGTGATGAGCCCTTCGGTTTGGTCGCCGTCGAGTTTGGTCGAAAGGGTGCGCTTGGTATCGGTGCCAGAGTTGGTGGATTAGGTCAAATGCCTGGTTGGTGGTATACCGTCGAGTCGGTCTCAACATCTCATCTTCTTCAGCAGTTCAAGCTTGCCATTGATGCGGCGCTCAGCTCCAAGACAGCCACTCGTGCTATGATGCGCGCTAGATCTGCTAAGCAGCGGTTCCCTGTCGCACAGTGGGTGGAAGATCTTGAGATCCTTCAGTCGACTGCCATCCAGGTGCACGAGAAGGAAGTTGCCAAGGGCCATGGAAGGCCGATGACTCCGATGACCCCCTCTGGTGCTACCACGCCCAGTGGAATGCTCACGCCTTCTGCTCGCCCGACCAGCCCCTTGATGTCTCCTGGCATACATCTCATCCCACCACCTCATGCAAGCTCTCGGGACAGCAGTTACTCGAACCTCAACCGCCTCAGCGACTTTGATGCACCGAACAAGAACGTCATCTCCGCAGAGCAGAACACCAACGGGTCTGGGAAGCAAGGCGGATTACAGCGTTCTCTTTCTCTCGGTGTCCGTTCTGGCCCTGGTCACCAGTCTCGTCGTGGTCGCAGCCGCGTGAGGAAGGCTGGCGAGAATATCCCTGAGGGTGACGAACACCACTCGTCGCACTCGGACGGCGAGGACGGCAGCGACAGCGAGTCGATCCTCAGTTACTATGGCGATGATGAGTACACTCTCACTCCGGCCCAGATTGAACAAAGTAGACAAGCGCAAGCAGCTCGCCAATCTGGCGCCCGTGTTCTGTCGTACTCTCGCCGCAACAGTCAAGATTCATTGCAGCCTCCCATGTCGCCCTTGCCCCCGACGAGCCCTGGCACACCCGCCACCGCCGACCACACTCTGCTCCCCCCGCCAAAGCCTTTTGCCAATGATGCCAACCGATTGAGTAGCGCCTCGGTATTGTCTCTCGACTCTGTCGTTGCCGGGAAAAAGGACTTCAAGCTGCAGAAGGTCGACCCCTTCTTCACGGACAGCAACAACGAATACTACAACCACTTCGAACAGCAGCTGGAGAAGTTGAATGGGTCGAACTCGGAGTCGCAGCTGTGTATTGAAGAGTTCCTCATCAAGTCTGAAAGGCAATGGTTCGACAAGTTCCGCGACGCCAGGCTCGGTCGCACCAAGCAGCTCACCCCGTCTGTCTTCCGCGACAAGCACAACCACTCTCCCGACGAGTCGCTGTATATCAATGATGCGGCATCTCGACACAGCAACCAGGATTTAAACGACGACGACGAGGACGACGAGTTCCTCCTGGGTAAGGACTACGTGCCCCCGACTGGTTTGAAGAAGTGGATGCAGATCAAGATTGGTGACTGGCCTGTGTACACTATCTTCTTGGCTCTCGGTCAGATTATCGCTGCCAACTCGTACCAGATTACCCTTCTTACCGGCGAGGTTGGTCAGACTGCCGAGAAACTGTACGGCATTGCGACGACCTACGCCATTACCTCTGCCTGCTGGTGGCTTGTCTTCCGCTATTTCAAGTCAGTCGTCTGTCTTTCAACCCCCTGGTTCCTGTATGGCATTGCCTTCCTCCTTGTCGGCTCTGCCCACTGGGAATCCGACTCCTTCACCCGCGGCTGGATCCAAAACGTCGGCAGCGGCTTCTACGCCGCCGCGTCCTCCAGCGGATCCATCTTCTTCGCATTGAACTTCGGCGACGAAGGTGGTGCCCCCGTCAAGAAATGGATCTTCCGCGCCTGTGTCATCCAAGGCATCCAGCAGGTCTACGTGATCGCCCTCTGGTACTGGGGCTCAACCCTGGCCCAAGCGTCAAGCGAAGGCCTCCTAACAGCGGACAACCAAATCTCCAACACGTGGAAAATGACAGCCATCTGCTACCCGATCGCCGTGTTCCTCTGGGCCATCGGCCTGCTCCTGATCTTCGGCCTACCAAACTACTACCGCCAAACACCCGGCAAAGTCCCCTCCTTCTACCGCTCCCTCTTCCGCCGTAAAATCGTCCTGTGGAACTTCGTCGCCGTCATCCTGCAAAACTTCTTCTTGTCTGCCCCCTACGGCCGCAACTGGAGTTTCCTGTGGACATCCGCACATGCGGCCAAATGGCAGATCGTCATCCTCTGCGTTGCCTTCTTCGGCGTCCTCTGGTGTTTCTTCCTCTACCTCGTTAGCCAGTTCTCAAAGCAACACTCCTGGTTCCTCCCCGTCTTCGCATGCGGTCTCGGCGCACCAAGATTCATCCAAATCTGGTGGGGCGTTTCGGGGATAGGTTACTTCCTCCCCTGGGTCGCAGGCGGGTATACAGGTGGCGCACTCGTCTCCCGGTCCCTATGGCTCTGGCTCGGCGTGCTAGACTCAATTCAGGGCCTGGGCTTCGGAATCATTCTCCTCCAAACACTCACCCGAATGCACATGTGCTTCACGCTTATCGTCTCGCAAATTATCGGATCCATTGCGACGATTTGCGCACGCGCCTTTGCGCCGAATAATCTTGGCCCTGGGCCCATCTCGCCTGATGTCACGCAGGGCGTGGCGTCGATTTCTAATGCGTGGTTCTGGGTTGCCCTGTTTTGCCAGTTGCTTGTTTGTGCGGGGTTCTTGCTTTTCTTCAGGAAGGAGCAGCTTTCGAAGCCTTGATTTTGGTCTTGGTTGTGGTTGCGGCTGTCACATTCCCTCATTCGAACACTTTCTTATTTAATACTTGTACTATAATGTCTTAATGTTTTTTTTTTTACATGTATATAGCTGATTTGGCGAACGGCGCTGGGTCTCTTGGTGTTGATAAACTTCCTTTCATAGACATGAAGCATTTTTCTATCTGTTATCCTTTGATCAAGTAAGAATGATTTTAGTCCAAGCATTCACTTTTTTTGTAAACTGAAGATTGACGGTTCGGTAGATATATTGAGTTTTGTCCTCGGAATCTTAGAGGACATGCGGCCTTCAGTAGTAATACCTCGGTATCTGAGAAAGACTGAGATCCCGTTTGGTGAAGCGCATATATATCTGGTACCTAAATTGGCAAACGCACCCGAACGGGAACTCCGGTCTGCAACCCGCCTACGAAAACCATAATGAAGGCCAGAGAACTGGATTCTCCAAGTATACGAGATTTCTGTGACGAATTGGTCAGAATAATATGAAGCCGTTCCTGTGAACTCCGACCGGAAGAACGCCTGCGGATATTGTGTCGTGCGGGTGGCGGCTTATACTACTAGATAAGGCAGTTGGCGCAACTCGCCCGCGAGACCCCGCCAGACCTGCAGGATCGAAGGTAGGAATATCTGCCCAGGTGCGGGGATGAGCTTTCTCGATTGATATTGCTATACTGGAGTATCGGGCCGCAACGCCTTTCTGGACGTCAAACGGCATCCTTGAAGGCGAGGTCTGCCCAGTGGCTACCAACTGCGATCGACGCGAGCTTTGAGTTTTGAACTTCATCTTACTCGGTTTTATTCAGACTTAAAGCTCAAATACCGAAATTCATCTTTACACTGGCGGCATCTGCAAAGGTCCGGTTTAGTTGGAAGGTTACTGGGCCGGCTCGCTGGGAGAGTGACATCGATGAGGCTGAGGAATTCTACACTGCACTGGTCAAAAGCGTGGGAGGGAACAGGAAGAGTGTTCTTGGCTATGACGGGCTTTATCTCATTTTCTGTCTCTCTTCCTCTCGATGTCTTGCCGGAGGATACAGAATGGAGTATTGAGGCAGCACTGAGGAACGCATGGTTCCAGTGCCGGGTATGAGCATCCTACTCTGGGATCCAGAGTCGAATACAATGACGCGCAAGGAAAGTACATAAAGGTCTACAAAACCTTCTCCAGCATAGCCGATCAAGATAGGTGGTTGGCTGAGATATTTCGCATCGTCTCATTCCAAGGTACAGGACTTGACTAGTGCAATTCTGACCCCCGCTGTGCCGTCTACCAATCCAAACGGGCGAACCTATCACGCTGACCTTGTGCTTCGATCGCACCACGACATCATCGGTGGGATGGGGACATTGATCCTCTTCAACAACCTATTCGGCCATGCCGCATGGGCATACGATAAGGGCTAGGACTACCGTTTACCACACTTCGGCGACGAATGGGCCAATTTGAGTCCGCCCCTGCGCGTCGCAGCATCTATCCCGGCAGCCCCGAGGCCAGAAGAGGATGAGCACTTCCGAGAGACTGTAGCTTATAACGAGGCGCTCAGGAAAGACGTTGAGATCGCGAGTCCGCCATTCAACACGGGAAACAAGCATCTTGCCAGGTAGACATCGGCGTGTCGCAGTTACTCTCACACCAGATCGCACGGACTCTTTGCTAAAGAAATGTCGCAGTGCTGGGCTGAGTATTATGCACGTATACCATGCCGCGAGTCGGAGCGGACGGTTCGCTACATTATTTCCTCATCAACGGAAGAGATAATTGCGAGGAGCCGTATGGGACTTCAGCGCGCCCGGTCTCCGTTTATCACTCTGTCTCGGGGAATGGCCTAGCAGTTGACCTTACGGTCCCGGTCGCCGCATGCGACGATAAAAAGACGGCCACGACAGACCAGGACGAATACATGACGATCGCCATACAGATCCGGACGACTACCCCTAAATCCGATAAAACAAAGAACACATCAATTCCGTCCCTTCATACTGGGCAATATCTACAAACCCCTACCCCCGGCCCGGGACACCCCGGTTCCACCGCGGAACGAGATGCCCTCCGTCTCGATCTCCAGCATGGGTATTTTATATAAGATCCTTTGACATTCGCATGGCGCGTTCAAGCTTGATCATCCCTGCGTTACGGGCGAGGAGTTAGGGACTGGGCTGGGTGTTTTTCTTGATACGTCGAAGGGGAAGTTGGCGCTCCGTGCGGCGTATAATGATGCTTGGCATGGGAGGGACGAAGTGTTGGGGTTTTTGGGTGTAATGAGATTGTTGCGAGGGGCCTTGGTGTTTGATGCTTTGGCAAAGCTAGTGGCACGAAGGTAGGGAGGGCTCAAAATATCTAGAGACATAGAAATAACCTCAGACCTTCCTCTTGCTTTCAGTCCAGCATACCATAGCATGATGAACCACTTTCCATGATCCTCAAAATTGGCGCAAAGTGATAGACGACGTAATGCGGAGTCGGATGCGGGGTTCATTGGTGGGGTGTGTTGCCCTAACCAGAGCGGACGAGGCGCCACAACCTCCAAGAATCCCTGGCCTGCATCGGCTGCCGTGCAAACGGGACGGCGTACTCAGAAACCCTATCGATCCTTTTGTGCTTGACATACTTGAGCTAATATACGATGTCACAGACGTTCTGTCCCTGTCCCGCCCGAATGCAGTGTGCTCAATGTTAGGTCTCAAGCGCGGGGAATTGGCCAAGGGTCGCTCCACCCATTAGGTCCACCGGGGGACCCAAACGTCCCCTGCGATGCGGTCATCTTGACCAAACTGAGTATCTCGGTGGATAACTCCCTCGGCTGTGCTTCGAGCAACAAGTGATGGGCCAGGAGTTGAGTCGAAGGTATTTAGGTAGCCCCTCCAGAAGGACCCTTTCCCTCTTGCAAGGTCCTCGCCTTACAGAGTACAACAATATACCAAGTACCTATCGAGTACTCAAACCATCCACCATGTCAATCGAATACACCAACCTCCCCAGCTTCGACGACATCCCACCCGTAAAAGATATGCCCCAAGGCTGCGCCTGGGGCATCTTCGACCGGGACGGCAAAAAAGACCACATCGGGTGTCTGAACCTCCTAACCCCCTCCATCGTCCAGGGCGCCCTAAAAGAAGCGCGCGACGGCCAATCCGTCTCCCTGAACTGGCCGCTGAACGCAATCCACCAACCAGGGTTCGAGCGGAAGGGTCTCCAACACACGATCAATTCGTTCCAAGATGCGCCCGCGAAGATCCATGGGTTCGATGATGAAGTCGCGTTTAACACGCAGTGCTCGAGCCAGTGGGATAGTCTTGTCCATTACGCGCATCAGCATTCCGGGTTGAGTTATAATGGTGTCAAGCCGACGAAGGAGGGGCTTCTTCAGGCTGATACGCCGTTCCACAAGGATCGAAACTTGCCGACGCTGGATCATTGGCATGGGAGGGGTGGGCTTGTTGGAAGGGGGGTTTTGCTTGATTATAAGGCGTTTGCGGATGCACATGAGCGGAAGTACTCGCCTTTTGACGCGCATAGGATTTCGGTTGAGGATCTTGAGGCTGTGGCGGAGTGGGAAGGTGTCGAGCTGCGACAGGGCGATATCTTGATCGTGCGCAGTGGATTCACGAAGGGCCTCGAGGAGGCCGAGACGGCTGAGAAGCAGGCGGAGTTGATGGCGACGCACCGCACTGTTGGCGTGGAAGGAACTGTCAAGGCGGCAAAGTGGTTCTGGAACCACCATTTCGCGGCAGTCGCTGGGGACGCGATTGCTTTTGAGGCTTTGCCGCCTGTGAAGGAGGATGGGACGGACGGTGGTATTGCGGGTTTGGGTAAGTGTTCGATTAGAAACCGGTCCTCTCTTTTCCAACGGGTGTTTAGAATGCAGCGTTAACAGAGTACAGTATTGCACGAGTACTTTCTGGGAATGTTCGGAATGAATATTGGCGAGCTATGGGATCTCGAAGGACTGTCGAAGCTTTGTGCCGAGAAGAAGAGGTACTCGTTCCTGCTTACAAGCTGTCCGCTCAATGTGCCCGGCAGTGTGGGAAGCCCGCCCAATGCCCTTGCCATATTCTAGAATCAGCAAATTCTTAGTTCAGGGGCAGCTTCTCAAATGAGCAAGGGATCTCTGGGCACTACTGCAGGGCCCGATGAAGAGGCCTGAGAAGAGACGATGTTGGAGGTCTAATATCGGTCTCCACAGTCCTGACTTGAAAGTAAGATTGACAGCGGCATGCCATTGCCTGGGACCTTGCAGAGTGAGCCCAATGAGAGCAATTATAATTTTTCGCTTCTCGACATGGCGACTGTGCTTTTATTGGCACGTATATTCTTACCGGTGTTTTACCCATCTCTATCCTTGCGTAGGCCCCCCGCGTAGGTTGAAAACGGCAGCACGCTGTAAGAAGCATGCTCATGGAACACAAATGGTGGTCTAATACCGTATCACAGTATGAAACGTCTAATAGATTGTTCTATGGTACGGAGTACAAGTTTCCTGCACGACTCGCACAACTGTTCAGCCTAGGCCGTCCCTCAGTGTATGTTCTGCACGTCGGTGCAGGCTTTACAGATGGTGGCCGCACTTCCTCGGGTCCCTGCGTGCGCCACCACTTATTATGCTACCTCGAGCCAGTCCCCATGCGAACGGACTAGGGGATCGACGAGGTTCTGTGAGTTTGCAAACTCAAGCACCGACTCGCCAGAGTCTTCGCTCCAAATCTCCTGGTAGAAACAACATCGCCTGGCTCAGCGGATGCTCAGCCCCAGCAGAATCTAACATGACTCACATTCCACGACATCATATAATGGCTCAACATTCACAACGTTGTCTTAAGACAACGCAAAACTTCCAAAGCAAGATGGAGCACCTTCAGAGCAAAACAAACGTCTGCCTCTCCGGGCGCGCCGACGGCGCCGACATTGAATGGGGCAAATGCGCTACCGCCATCAACCACGACATGATTCAATGGACATTCCCAGGGTATCGAACCCAAGCACTCGAAGACAGTCTCGTTCGACTCACAGACGAACAGCTAGAAATAGGCACAGAAGCCCTAAACAACGTCGCGAGAGCCCTGGGAAAGTCACTCCCAAAACGCCAAACCGTTTCACGCCTCTACGGCTAAACTACTACCAGGTTGCCTGGAGCCAGAGTTGTTACGCTGTTACTGTGATTCAAGACGGCGAGGGAGCAACCATGTTTGCTCAGTTACGTCCGGGAAGTAGGGAATTGTATCTGTTTGACCAGGAACGGGATTATTGGGTGCAGTGGGATGGGGAGGGGTGGGCGAGAATCGAGTGCCCTTCGAGGCCGAAGGGCATTTGGGCGGGTATGGGGTCGCGCGATCTGAGGCCGAATGGGAGGGATGCGATTAGGAGGTTGATGGGGTGTCAGGATATTGAAACATGAAGCGATGGTGGGCCTTGACAAGTCGGGTGAGTCTACGGCTCCTGAGGTACTAGTACTGGCTGAGATGAATCGCTGACCGAATAGGTCGTACTATTGGTTTATGGGGCATGGAATATTGGTGCCTTACGTGATGACCATTCCATGGCCCGACTAGGTTATGACCACTGCCCGCTCGCATAAGAGAACTGGTGCTGCACTTCTCTGTGCTGCCGAATTATTGGTGGCAATGGCGACGGGGAGGTCCGTTTTTGGAGCCACCGGAAGGCCCCCTACAGCGAGAGGTCAAGGCTTGACAAGAGAAAATATTCGTACAATCGCTCTTGCAAAAGAGGGCTACGTTCCTAATGGGACGATTCGCATGATCCTACAGGGGCGGCATTGCCTAACTCAGAGAAACCCAATGGGCACCTGTATAGGGTCATAGACGGTTTCCAGTGACGGACATACCTAGTCACTGTTGCAGGAATAAAGCACGTCCGAATATATGCTGTTCATAATGAAGAGTATTCCGCGACCTCTCGGATCATTGCAATTTACTATACATTCCCCCATCCGCCAACAAACCCATCCCATTCACATAACTACTCATCTCCTCACACGCCAAAAAGACCGCAGGACCACCCATCTCCTCCGGCCTTCCAATCCTCCCAAGCGGGATGCGCTCATTCAAAGCAGCCATCTTAACAGGATCCTTCATGTCGTGATCGGCCAGCGACGTCCCAATAGTTCCGGGCATGAGCGCATTGCAGCGGATCCGATCATTGCCTAGCGCAATCGCCATAGACTGTATCATAGAGAGGATAGCGGCCTTGGTGGGTGTATAGTGCGTTTGAAACCCGCCGCCTAACAGGGCGCTGACGGAGGAGATTCCAATGATGGAGCCACCGTGGCCTTGCTTTACCATTTGTGCCGCGGCGGCTTGGCAGGAATAGAAGCTTCCTTTGATATTGACGTCGACGCTATGGTCTAACAAGGACGGTTTGATTCTACATAAGCGTCAGCAGGTAGAATCAGATCGCTGAAGTTCTGATTTAGTAAAGCGGTCGGTCGCGTGGATGGAGAATGCATGCAGCGCCAGTAGTTGTACTTACTCGAGGAACTTCGCCGGCTTAAAAACGCCTGCATTAGCAACGAAAATATCCAACTTGCCCCATTGTGAAACAGCCTCCTTGACGAGATCGACGCTCGTCTGGGGAGAGGTAATGTCGCCCGCTATCTCCATGATCTTGCCCGCCTGCACACCCTGTCGCTCTATCGCCTTGACTTCCTCGAGGAGGCTGTGGCGATGGGCTTCATCCTTGTCAAGGCCTAGATGGTTGACGGCGACATTGCAGCCTTGCGTGATGTATGCGAGAACAATCGCCCGTCCGATTCCGGTGGTGCCGCCGGTTATGGCGGCTGTTTTGCCTTTGAGGAGGTTGGCGGAGCGTAGAGCCATTGTGAGGCTGGGTATCGCGATTGCAGGCGAATGAATGCAAATAGTAACCTAACAGATCAGGCCCAGGGGTACGTATTGGTGTCGCGGCACTAGCATAACAGATATAAAAGAACAGGCACCTGAAGCTTTTCCAAGTCCAAAGAAACATGGCTCCCACGAGGTATTGGCAAGGGAAGTGGGATGGTCCCGGTTCTCGCACCGTCTCGAGCTCGCTGATCTGCAGCTTCTCCAACCTCCCTTATTCTCGGCGTCATGGCCGGTCCCCGACTCGAGGGAATGCGCGGGGCCCACAGTCCGTACGTGGCTGATGAGGCCTGGTCTAGGTAGTAGAAGATGCGTTCATGCTCTTATAACATTCGCATGCATCATTGTATTTTCGGCGTCGGATAAGCCTGTGCTCTCCGTTCCAAGTGATCATGGCGCCCCACTCCTTCCATTCCAACATTACGCCAGGACTGAAGGTCCTTGCCAGGATATTTCTTGATCGAAGGGCGCATAAGGCCCATCAAGTTTACTTGGAGCCACTATCCTAGCCAGGAATAGGTCATCCACGGCTCAGCCTATATTTCATCTCCCGGATGGCGTCAAGAACGATGGTGCCCAATACCTAGATGATCGTCACACCTTTCTACAAGGTACGCCTGATTACGGACTGAAAAGAGCCCATTTGGCCCTCAAGTCTGTTTAATGCGTCCTCCCTTGCACAGTCCCTTCGATACCCTCCAGGTCACTATACAGCCGCCATTCATAATCCAAACTCGGGTCATTAAAGCGAGCCCTCGCATCCAAAGTCGCAATTCGCGCCATGTCTTCAGCTTGTAATTCGAAATCCGCAGCCAAGTTCTCATCGATCTGCCAGTCAACCACGCTTTTTGGAATCACCGAACGCCCGCTGTTGATACCCCACGCAAGCACTACCTGGACAGGGCTTTTGCCATACTTCTTCCCGATGCTCTTGAGGATTGGCTGATCGATTACCCGCATCATGTGAGCGATCTCCTTGGACCACCCTGTCTGTCGGTAGAAGTCGTTCATATTGCCTAGCGGGCTGAACTGGATGACGTGGATCCCCTGGGCCTTTAACCACTCGTTGAACCCGTTTTGTTGTAGGTACGGGTGGACTTCCATCTGGTGAACAGCAGGAACCTACATAACAAGCCGATTAGCCTCGCTAATTTCTTTCTTGGTTGCAAGCCGCGAAGTTCATGACCAACTCACTGTATTCGAGCCCTTGATAAGCGTCTGAATTTCACTCTTGCAGAAATTCGAGACCCCGATCGCTTTTACCTTGCCGGTCTTTACTACCTCCTCCATTGCCTTCCATGTATCCAAGAATGTCGTCTCCCCGGAAATCATTCTCCCCTCCTCATTCCTCGGAAACCGATCGGGGCCCCGCTTAAAGGTGCATGGGTAGTGCATTAGCAAGAGGTCAACATAGGGCGTATCCAGGTCTCGTAATGAATCATCCACAGCGCGCTCCACGTCCTCGGGGTGGTAATCGTTACACCAAAGCTTCGTACCGAGGAAAATGTCCGCGCGTGGGATGCCGCTCTTCTTGATACCTCTGCCCACTTGCTCTTCAACGTTGTAGACTCTTGCCGTGTCGATAAGGCGCATGCCCTTTTGTAATGCTCGACTAACGGTTTCTTCTTGCGAGTCAGCGTCCTGGAACGTGCCAAATCCGAGCGCGGGGATTCTGGCGCCCGTGTTGAGGGTGTACGACGTGGCTCTGGTTGCTAATGTGCGGTAGGACAGTTTTTGAGGAGGGAAGAAAGTGTTTTTAAATAGCACCGCCCTTGTTGTGAGCGTTGCGATCGAGGCCATGGCGGCAGGTGGGATGAAATCGTAAGCCGTCTCCGTGTTCCTGAATAGTAGTGTTTCTGATTCTCGCTTCCGTCAGTTGCGTTGTCCTGTAGGAAATATAGACGTGGATTGCACGACCTTTTTGATGTAAATATGAACCTGTGCATCCCCGACATCCTGCCTTTTATGTGGGCAACTGGTGCAAGCCGTGCCCCTGCCCCGTCTCGGGGTGGTAGTGTGCCCTCGAGACGGCATTGTGAACGCCATTGTGGGGAGGTCTGGCCTATGCGCCGGGCACAACCTTGATGCGGGTAAATGATCTTCGGTGATAATACGACGACTTGAGATTCTGGCTGTTGTCTTTATCCCAACTTCGTGCGTGTCGGCCTCGTTGAAAAAAAAAATAAAAAAAAAAAGACGACGGAAATTTCATTCTTTCGTCTATATGTGACCCGCCGCGGGCATGAATATATTTGAATTGAACGTACATGAAAAGACGTTGCAAGCAGCTTGATGAAACTTAGATCAGGATTACAGCTAAAACAGAGGCAATTGTGAAAAATCAATAAAGCATAATCCATCTCAATGTGGAGAGGTACGAGGATAGACAAGGACAGGAATAGAGGATTAAGCAATCAAACAAAGGCATGTATCAGAGCGCCCATAATTCTCCCGCTCAAGAATAGGGTAAAAAAGTCAGTAAAAGCTCATTAGTTCTTCAATCCTTTTATGGTTGCCCTCTTCTGTAACTTGGTAGCTTGGCTTGTCTTTTGGATCACCTCCCACTCTCCAAGGTTCATTCCTGGACCCGTAACTCTTGGTGGCGAAGGCTCGAAACACAGTGCCTATATAAACAGCCTCAAAACTGCCACATCACGGGCAAGAATGACGAGGACTGTTGTCCTCATAACCTCCCCAAATCTATGTATGTCGTCACGGGATTCAATGTACCTGATATGGAGCATTATTATCAACCCGCTAGAGCAGGCATACCCCGCCAAAGTGCCAAGTAAGTCAGACATGCACCTACCTTCGTACGACCTCAAGTGCGGGGGATGTCCACTTCGTTTTTGCGATACCTGTCTAATGGATATTGTCGAGACATCGTCACCATTGAAAGCCACACCTAGGACTTTAAAGAGCACAGTAAGAAGACATCCCCGGCTTGTTGAATGCGATGCCGCTCTCACCGGAGATCCAAAGCTTCATCCTCCAGTTCGGAAACAACTGGAACACAACCATCAACGCAGCCTGTGAGAACTTCTTCGAGGCCCAGCACTCATCACTCCCAGAAGTCCCGATTCCGACTATCAATGTCGAGAAAGGCATAAAATACGGGGAAGATGAAAGGCACCGCTTAGACGTATGTTGCACCATAATTGATGCATGATATCGGCATTTGCCCCTTGGCGCCTGGCTGACCGTGCTTGAACAGATATATTGGCCAGACGGTATCGCGGGAGAAGGAGCGCCTCTTCTTCCAGTGGTAACCTTCTTCCACGGCGGTGCATTTGTCGCCGGCGACACTGATATCACACCTCATATGCACGCAAACATAGGTACGCAGCGTAGGCCGGCTCCTTGGTATGAGTAGAACATAAACAAGACTAACTGTCAACCAAGCCCATTACTTAGCAGCTAACGGCATGGTTGGCGTCCTCGGGACGTACCGTCTCCTCCCCGAGGCCCGGTTCCCCGATGGCGCCGAGGACATCTCAGCCGCGTTAGACTGGATCCATACACATGTCAAAAAATACGGAGGCGACAAGGACAAAACCTTTGCGATTGGTCATAGTGCTGGTGGCTCGCATTTGGCTATGGCAATGTTCCTGAATCAAGTGCGCCAGCTGCCAAAAGGCGTTTTGCTCTGGAGCGCGGCCATGTGGTATGACCTGACGCAGGAGAGGAGAAGGGCGAATATGGAGATGTATTACGGCACAAAGGACTGGAAAGATATACAGGCACGTTCGGCGCTCGGCTTGTTTCAGGGTGGGAACTCGACTGTGGTTGATGATGTCGATATGTTTGTTGTGGTCGCGGAGAGGGATTTCGAGGAGTGCTTGCGGGGAAATCTCGAATTTTTGAAGGCGTTTGTGTCGAAGAGGGAGAGGTTGCCTCGGTTTGAGGTTTTAATGAGGCATAATCATATTAGTCCTGTTTTAGCGATTGGGTTGCCTGGGGATGGGGTCGGGCCTAGGGTTGTTCAATGGGTGAGAGAGAGCTGATGTTCTACAAACTAGAGTACTGGTTATGACGATCGCCTTGTTTTGTCTATGAGTTAGGCTCCTTGGTCTGCGTGCCTGATTTATTAGGTCAACCCTTCCTCGGCCATGCCCGTGATGGCCGGAAAATTGGACGAACAGGCTGGAATGCTAGAGATCCTTCCTCCCTGTAGAAAGCCAAAACATTAGGCTCGCGATGTCCGCGACATCTCAAAATCCTCGAGTAGATCTGACCTAACTGTGATTTTTGCCACGGGGATCCCGCAGGACGGTGTAACCATATCTCGTTCACGGTGCTGTAATTGCAGAGTGTTCCTGGCGACTTGGCCCAGGCCGATCCCCAGGTTTCAGACTCCGGGCATCAAACACATTCTAGTCGGGACTTTGCCTGGTTCGATATGGACTTTGTCGATCCCTCGGGGTGCCGAGGCAAACTTGGTAGGGCACGGATACTCCGTCCGAGAAATTGGCCCACTGAAACGAGCTTGTATAGCATCTCGAACTACTCATACACGAATCTATGTCTCAGGTTCAGGTTACTGACAACCTTTAGACATGAACGCTACTCCTGAGGGCCATGTGAACCGGGAGCGGCGAACTATTTAAGGAATGTACACCACCGCGACAATCATCTCACCAGCTACAGCAAAGTCACTCATCTCTTCACGATCCTCGAATACACCTCACCATATAATCCAAATCAAAATGAAGCTTACCACTGCAATTACCACCATCTCCCTCCTCGCCCCGACGGCGCTCGCCATTCCCAGCAATGAATCTTACACCCACGCGCATGCCGAGCGCGACATCGCCACAGTCAAGGGCGTCCTTACGAAAATCGACACGCAAGTGAACTCCCTCAGCGACGCAATCAGCGCAAAGCCCCTCAACGCCGACGCCATACTCAAACAAGCCGACACCCTCGCTAGCACCATAACCGACGGAACATCCACCGTAAACGGCCAGGACACACTGAACCAGCTTGACGCGCTCAGTCTCGTCTCTCCCACGCAGAAACTCGCCGACGACACCGATAGCACCGTGCAGTCCCTTATCGGTATCAAGTCTGACGTGCTGAAGCTCGGAAAGGGATGTACGTCCCTCCGATCTCTGGAGAAGTTGCACGATGGCGCGACGGAGCTTTCGGGCGCCATTGTGGCTAAGGTCCCTGAGGCGCTTGGGGATATTGCGAAGGGGCTGAGCGATAAGATCTCTGCGGCTATTCAGAAGGGCGCTGATGCGTTCCAGGGGACTTGTACTAAGTCTGCTGAGGCTGCCCCTGTGAAGGAGGATTTCCCGACGCCGAAGATGCCGGTTCCTGTTAACCCTACGCCCAAGGCTGCTTGTTCTGCGCCGAAATAGTTGGGCACTGCATTCTCAGACACAGGCGTCTGCGCTGGTGGTAACATTGGTTTTTACGAGTAAGAGAGCAGGGTACATACCTGTCTGATCCCGCCTCCGGGCTAGCTGGAGATACTTGATCCTGGTATTTTTCTTGATTGTTTGATTAGATTACCGCTCGTCTCGTATTATTAAGTGAGAAAATTTCATGATTATCTGTTCTATTATGATTCAAGGTTGAAACTATTCCCCGTCGCCATCATTAGCAAGATAAGTCAAGTTGAACACAAGTATAGTCTAGAGCAACGCGAAGAAGGTATCAGGAACGGAAATACAAGAACTAGGTAATAGCGATGCCGATGGTAGTTGATCCGCCACTCAAACAAGCATTCTAGAGCTGGTTCCTGGATCCAGCGACACACTCGCCATCCCCCCAGATAGCCCTAGCCGCCGCACTCCAAACAGTCGCGGGCTCGAGCACATTCTCCAGCGTATAGAACAACCGGCAATGAGCAGGCTCATACACATACTGAAGCGGCATTTCACTCTCCTCATCTTCCTTCCCGTAAGCATCGCGCAGATTAACCTGCAGAGAGCCATACTGAAGCGGACTCGTCTCAGCGGGGGACAGCGCCTTGAGTTGTTTCAGTTCGTTCTCATCAAGAATCTCCTTCTCAGCAGCGATTTCCAGCGCAGCACCCATGATCAGAACGAGTTGATCTCCAGGGAGGACCTGGCCGCCTCTTGTCCCGCCCATCGCTTGCATGGGTCCTGGCTGCGGGCGACCGCCGAAGGAAATCGTCCTGACCCCCTCGTACTTCATCATCTTGGTGAAGATCGGGCATGAGGAGCTGCACGAGCCGTCCGTTACAATTAGGATATCTTCTGGTGCGAAGAGCGGCTGCGTCCAGTTGGGCTTGATGCCTCCGTACCCGTGAATGGGCATGCGGTCGGATGAAATAACGTTGAAGTTGAACGAGGTCGGACTGGTCATGTTTGCGCCGAGGACATCGTGCGGGCCGTAGACCTCGTCTTCTGACTTGTACGTGTAGTTCTGATTGGGTGTCTTGAGACCGAAGAGGCCCATGTCGGCGAGAGTCGCCCAGGTTTCGTTCTCAGGGTCCTGGGGGACAGAGTAGCCCATCTTCTCGAGGTAGTAGAGGGCCTTGTGGGCGCGGAGACGAGTGGACCAGTAGGGTGTCTTGTTGGGGAAGAAGATCTTGAAGAGGTCGAATGCGTAGTTCGTGTTGCCGCCTGGGTTGGAGGTTAGGTCGAGGATGATCTTCTTCCGTCCTGCATTCACGGATTTTTCGAGGAAGTTGATGACGAGGCTTGAGATGTTGCTTGTGCCGCCTTCGACCCCGCTGACGCTGAAGGTGGGTACGGAGAGGACGGCGGCGTCTTGGAGGTCGGGTTTGTTGAGCAGGTAGCCGGCGACCAGGTTGTTCTCGTCTCGGACGACAGCCTTGGGGTATCCTGTTGGCGCAGGAAGTACAGTCGCTGTTGGGCTCGTGGCAGGTGTTGAAGAACTTGCTGCGGCAGGGGTACTAGTACTGGGCGTCGGGGTCGGAGTCGCGGAAGCTGAGGTGGATTCCTCGGGCACAGGAAGGCAGTAGTCCTCATATAGTTCCGTTCCATTCGCGTAGATAAATTCGTCTTGGGCGACGGCCTTAACTTTGGATTTGGACATCGTTCCGTTGGCGTATATCAGGGTATACTCTGTGGTTCCGGGGTAGGCGCCGTTGAGAGGATAAGAGAACGCCCCTAGCATCTGGCTGCTACTCGTGTATCGCGCGTGCGAGTACATGAAGTTGTTATAGCTGGCGTCGGGGTCCTGGAAAGATTGTGATCCAGCGAGTGACTGGAGATAAGTGGAGGCATCCTCGCCGTTGATAGTCACGACAGGGGAAACGGCGGCGGAATTGTTCTTGAAGACCTGAGCGTCGTCTGCGTCCAAGTTAGCTTCACTTTTCTCGCGTATTGTCGGGGATACTTACTGAACGTGTAGATCTCAGGAATCTCAAGCCCATCAGAAGAAACAGAAACCAGTTTCTCCGGGTTTACAAAGGAGAACGGCATGTATGAGCATGGCAAAATAGAGAAGTGTCCATCATTGACAGATCTGAACAGATCCGAAAGGGCAGTGTCAAATTCGAATTGGCTAACGAATTTGTTCTCCTTTGCCCGCTGTTGTATGTCGTCCAGGCCACCCCAGATATCGACCGGACGTCCCTCGTATGAGAGAGGCGGATCTATCACCGTCAGCATTTCTTTGGCTATCTTCCGTCTGGTTGATGGTGGTCCTACCACTCAGTGTATCGACATTGGACTGCCACTGGACGTATTTCTTAACGTCCTCAACAAAGGAAGCGGCCCTCCGTGGCTCAAAGGGCATTGACTGTAGACACTCGAGAACCAGGTCGCTCGAGAAGGAGGAAACTTCTGAATGGCGTCAGCAAATAATCGCACCGGGTCTCTGAAAGGGAGGGAGTGTCCATACCACCATTCTTAAGGCCTTGCACATACTGCTCGGAAATTCTCGCACAAGGGGTCTGTGACGAGCGTTGAAGGCTAGGGGCTGCGGCCGCAAGGGCGCTTCCTCCAACCGCGAGAAGGAGAGAGTGCTTCTTAAACATTGCTGAATATTATTATTATAGGTTAAGAGTAGTATGGATGAAGCTCTCTCGACAGCAAAGCAACCGCGCCTTATATGCTCGACCACCTGGCGCAATTTCATCTTGTCATGTATTCTGCCCTACGAAGCCCCATACGCCTTCTGGGGGCTGAGGCTTGCACGGCCTCATGATTTCTGCTCTTAGACATCTATTTCTCCAGCTAGCAGCAGAGCCTAGAATGCTGCCCTCGAATGAGATATCTTCTTCGATTGTTTTTGCGATGATCAGTGGTCCCATTCATGGACCGGTGTTGATGGCTTACGGTGGAACCCCGGCATAGCTGGCTGACAGCACCCACTGTCAATGAGGATCATCCAACCAGTGGACCCTCACGTCTGTTGTCTGCCAGTCGGAATTGGGCATGCTTACGGCCCCCAACCCTACCGTCAACATCTCTGTACTCCGCATAGCCGCCTTGGGCTTAGCTAGCCCTGTGAGCCTCAATTTACGCAAATTGCGACCGCCGAGCATCGGGTGGCTCGGTGAGGCTTTGTCGGGGGGAAGTGGATCGGGGAGACGTAATGGCTCTGGTGGCTTACTTTCATTTGCCTGGCATCCTCATGCAACGTTTCGTTGCGATGGTGCCTGGATGCTTAATCGATCAGCTGGTGCGCTTCTGTTTGTCCAACAGCCAGCCATTGGCACATACAGCAAATCAGACCTTTGGACCGACGCGTCGCGCAAGACCCGTGCAGTTGATCTCATAGAAGGCGAACAAACGATTCCAGGCCGAGTCCCAACCCGGCTTTGGCATAAATTATATCCAGCTTACAACGCGAGAAATCTATCAGTTCTGTGTCTGGCATCGGCATAAATTGACGAGGACTCACTAACAGCCGAGCAGGTGATAGCCTCGCCGTTAAGGATTTGCTCATACGCCCTGGACATAGCTGGGGCTGTCAAAATTATTGCGTTTGACATGTAATGGCGATCTGGGAGCCAGCTGCAGAAGGCTCATATCAGCAACAATCTAAGCGATTATCTTCACTGACCGAAGACATGAATTGGTTATGAAAGCAGACAGTTTACCAGGCAAAAGTAAGTGGACAGAGTATGTCATTTGGCCCTTTTTCCCCTTGGCGGTTTTGAAAACCACAAACGTTTCTACCATCAGGCATAAGCAGAAGAGATCGTGGAAGCCATCTAGGCGAGGGCTTGATACTATAGACCAATAGTGTCTTCGCATGGACTTACGGCTTATATTCCTTGCGTGACAGGGGACCGTTAGTCTATCTGGGGTAATGAGAGGACTAGTTGAACGAGGTGAAAGAGTTGTCCGTAAAGCTTTATGAACATTCGATACTGTTGATAAGTCCTGTCATAGGATTCTGACGCCTATGTACGTATAGAATTCATATGAAGATATAAACCTCTGAGTGTCCAGTTGCATAAATCGGGGAGAAGATTGGATTAAAGGGTACATACATAGACAGTCCACTAAGCCAAATCACCAACAAAAATCAGAAAGAAGCATCAGCCTCTCATTCAACGAGCGCAAACGAGCTCAAAACAAACATCCATCACTCCACAATCAAGTAGAGCCCTTCCCCATAGACGCCAGTATCCCACGCACACCCGCCCACTCAAACTCCGCAAGGGTTTCCTCCCACAACTTACACCCCGCCTTCTTACCGTCGCCTGTATACATGATCTTAGGGAAGCTAGGTCCAAGGCAACATTAGCAGCCGCAATCAAAGAACGACTTCAGACCGAGGTAATATACTCACGCATGAACAACCCAATTAGCAACCCACCCCCCATGACTACTTTTCCCCTTCACAGTAACAGCGTCAACATAAGCCCAAGCGCCCGATTTGAGGCTCTTGGCCATCAAGCGCCTAACCGCCGCCATTAACACCCTCATGGGGCCGGACAAGTCACGATCGAGACCGGGGTTATCAACGTACCCTGGGTCCGAGACATTGATGATCACGTCGTCTGCGTCCACGTATTCGGCGAGTTTCGACACGAATAAGAGCAAGAGGAGTTTTGTGGTGCTGTATCGCTCCATGTAGTTGAAGTACTTTTCGTCGTCGAAGGCGGAGAAGAGGACCGACGCTTTGCGCTCGGGAAAGGAGGCGGCGAGGGCGAGACCAGAACCGACGATAGTGAGTCTGCTCGGCTGATTGTGTGGTGGCCGTTTGGTTCTGAGGACGGGTAGGAGGAGGAGTGATAACAGGGCTGTTGAGAGGTAGTTCACGGAGAATGTCTCCTCGTGTTTCGTGTTCTCGTTTGGTTTGAATTTACCCACTACAACGCCGGCATTTAGAACGACCATGTCGATCCGAGAGAGCTCGTTGCATTGGTTCGCGAATGCCTGGATGGAATCGTAGTCGAGCATGTCAAGGAACCAACATTCAATCTTCGCGTTTGGGTATTGGTCTTGCAGCTTAGATGCTGCACCGTTGCCCTTGGTCTGATTTCGGACGGTTATGATAAGGTGCGAGAGCTTCTGGGAAAGTAGTATTGCGGCGCATTCATAACCTAGGCCTGTGTAGCCGCCTGTTATAATTGCAGTTTGGCCACTTAGGTCTAGGCTGCGGGGTGGTGGTGTCCGTGCTGTGATCATGGACTTTATAAAGTAACTAGCGAAGGATCCTGCTGGACCTATAGCAAGTGAGGTGGTCATGATGGTGAACAAATATCTTTGGGTTGGTGTTTGAAAGAGGTTGGTAGGAGGTCAACTATATATGTTGTTGTTGACGCCGTTCCAAATAGCTTTCGACCTCGCAAGATTTGACGTCGGATGATCATCGCTTTTGGTATAGTAATCACGGAGATACGAATATCTCTCCGTGCTTGTCTCGAAGAGCTCAGTCAAACAACGATTTGTAATGCCTCGCGTGGACCTGTATAGAATGCTTGCCGTCCGAATCTGGAAAACAATCTGGCGAGTCTAAAGGCGCTACTGTGATTGATGATTCGGCTAGAGACAATGTCCGTTGCGCAAAGCATGACCATTGGCTACGTTGACCGGGGCTGTTGAAGCTAGACCGAAGATAGCAAATAATCTGGTGGGTCCGCCAAGGTCCAGGCTTCCAACGGCTGACTGTCCTCTCCTCTGCGCAGCCCCCGGCATTTCGTGCATCTTCGAACCTCAGACATCCTCAGGTCATACCAGGGACAATTTTTCAATCCCCCGATGTCTATCTCCCGGTAGCACCGACTCTCACGGAGATTGAGCACGTAATATCCGCTGGTCGAGCACATACACTCAAACAAACAAAGGTCCACCATGGCCGCCGCCATTCAACGTCTAGAGCCCCCGCCAGGCTTTGTCTTCGTTTCCGTAACTGGTACAGGAAAGCCCCGGTCCGCGGACAGCAAGGTTATTCGGAGTCACTGTATGCGCGGCAAGAACAGGCGCATTGGGTTACCCCGACGATTAGCTACTCCCGGCCGTGCGACGGCTGTACATCACGGGAATAAACCCCAAGCTAGCTCGTCATCGTTGCATTATACAGATAAACAGATAGGGTATGGAAATGAAGAAGAACGCAAAGACCAAGGCCGTATCTCGAAACCAACGCGCCTTACGACCCTCCGCCGACCCTCTGATCTCTCGGCGCTTGAATTCGCATTCGAGATGAGCAACGAGAACAAGGCCCTGATAATAGACTGTACATCCACTCCCGCCTTTTCTACCTCCAATTCCGTTCTACTCCATTCCGCTAACAATGACCTCACAGTCCTCCAATACTTCACCTCCGCAATGTACCCAATCGAGCTATTCCTCGACTACGACGTCACAACTTGCGACTGGGCAAACTGGCTCTTCACAGACACCGTCTACCTCCAATGCTCATTATTCATGGCGTCGACAATGCACGACCTAACGTTAAACAAAAGCATCAGCACAAAGACATACAGTAATCTGCGCGAGACGATCATTGCCCTGAATAAGCGGCTGTCGACCTCGGATCAGGAGGTCGCGCTGTCTGACTCGACCCTTGCGGTTGTGATTACTCTTACCATGTTTTGCTGTATGATTAGTGATCATGGTGGGGCGAGGGCGCATGCTAAGGGGTTGAAGATGATGGTTAAACTTCGGGGTGGGATGCAGGGGGTTATGAGGAACCGGAAGTTGTATTTGAAGTTGGGACGGTGAGTGCCTAAACCCTGTTACGGCGGTTGCGATGTTAAAGCCGACTGATATCTTGGCTCGTTGTGCTGTCTTCAGAGTCGACCTCATCTACGCCCTGAACACAGGCTCGCAGGGCCTTCTCTGCACTTATCCGGTCCCTTTCACCCCGGCGTTCCATAATCTCAATATCCTCGGACAGTCTAATGATATCGAGCTCTTCCGTAGGGCTTCAATCTATGATACCATTGATCCCCGCATCCTCAGTATCTTCCGCGAAATGCAGCATTATACCGCCCTAGTCAATGCCGCGCACGCCACCGGCCAGCGGCGCCGAATAGAAGAGTTCCATACTGCCATCTCGTCATTCCAGTATCGGCTCTTACAGCTACAGGGCTCGGTGCAGGATAAGGTCTCGGAATGTCTGAGGCTCGCTTTACTGGCATTCCTGATCACAACGTTTCAGTTCCCGGGGATGAGGGCGAGGTATCCTTATCTGGCGGATTGTTTGCGGCAGGCTTGTCGTGCTTTGGCCTCCCTGGGCGCAATGACTCAAGGGTCTACGGAGATCACGAAATGGATTTTGATCGTGGGTGGGATCTCAGTTCACGATATTCAAACAGAGGACTGGATGAGAGAAATGTGGAAGGCGCATAGTGACGACGCGGGATGGGAAACCGTGAGGGCAGGGCTTAAACATATCCTGTGGGTCGATACCTTTCAAGACAGAATTGGGAAGATTACATTTGAGGACTTGAATAAAGTGAGTTGAATACCCCCGTATGTCTCTATGCTATATGTCTCAGCCTGCAACGGACCCAGTCCGAATGGGGGTGGGCGAATGCGCCATGACCCTCCTCAATGACTGAACTGTACTCATAGCTTGCTTGCCCAAGGGGGCTCCTCCGGTAATTCTCTAATGAACGCGGCAACGCCGTCCGGGTTTGAGAGAAATGGCGAGTGGCTGGTCGTCAAGCAGGTAGTGCGATGAATGCCAGTTGCTTCGACAACCTGCTTCTGGCGTTGTCTGGGGAATGCACGGTCGTCCTCACAGTAGATATAAGCCGCAGGAATGTCTTTTTACGCTTCGTAGACTAAGGGCTCGTAGCTGGTGCTTTGCTTCGTCAGTAAATGTGTAGATTTGAAGAATACCTCAGAGGACATACGGGCTGTAATGGGTTCGCGGCAACCGGCAAGTTCTGGAGACACATCATGGTAAAGGGATTCTTCAGGCTCGGAAATAGTCATCAACACATCCTAGGAAGCCTCGTAAGAAATAGACTTATACTACTGCAAACGCCGTAAAGAACAGGTTATCTCACCCCCAAATTTTGAAGCACAATCCACGACCAACCCTCCTCTCTTGAACTGCCGTTTTTGTACCGCTATGTAGACTAGCTGAGTCACGCCACCGACGAGATTCAATGTGCGATGCTTTCTGCCGAGCCCAGCCACAGCGTCTGTTACCGCAGAACCGCTGTACGAATGGCATACCACCTGTGACCTCCTGACCTAGCTCAATGAGACCGGAGACCACCTTTCGAATGACGGCGACGTCGTCACCATATTTCACGGGGCTGGTTGCGCCGATGGAGGGAAGGTGCATGCACGCAAGTGGTGAGTAGCCTGCGGCGTAAAGGGTAGGGAGCAGGAGGTCATAGGCTGCTGTTGTACGCCGTCCGCCTGCGACGAAGACGATTGTGGGCTTGGATGGCTGCATAAGAGCCATGCTGAGGCGGAAGTGGTGAGGTTGGGGGTTCGGCTGAGCAAGGATGCGGGGTATGTCAGTCTTCCATATTATCTCACGAGTGGGCTGATAGCACAATGGCAATGTCCGTACCTTCCTTCTTCTCGCCTCTTCTGTCGTGAGTTGTTCCTAGTCAAAATGAAAAGAGGAAGCCGAGCGCAAAGTCGACGGGTGTGAGGTAACAGGTCGTTCCAGTCTCGGGTAAGGTTGTTTAATTTTGACCCTAGGAGCCCGCGCAGAAGAGCATGATCTTCGAAGAGCCTCCACGAACAGGGACATGTCACTGGACATTGTTGTGTTGTATTTCTTTGTTCAGTGATATTTACTTTTGCGAGACAAAGAAGCTGAGGGCTGGTCTGTGCGAGAGACCTGGTCCGGTGTTTCCATTGGTTCGGAAGAGATTTTGGTTCAGTTGAGTGAAGAGCCAGGGTTAGGGAGGCTGTTTGCATTCACAGGCTTAGTGACTGGAGTGTGTTGGTCCTCGTGGGGAAAGGCACATGCCCTTATGCAAACATCGCCTGGCTATTGATGTGAGAGAGAAGTGACCAAAGTTGGATTCTGGCTGCTATGGCTTGTGGACTCGTCCCGGTTAGAAGCATTTTTCTATTAAAATCCATGTGCCTCGCTGGGAGATATGGCCCGTAATAGTGGCATATTGGCATATTGAACTTCGGCCAATTCTTCCGGTCAAACTCGAACACTCACAAGCTAGTCCCATCGGATCCATAGCCCGCGCGAGACTGATCACACAAGCCCACAGTTTCCCTTTAGCTTAGCGACATGAATGTCCTTGCACTGTGGATACAACCTAGGTATTTGTCACACAAGAGCCCGTGGAGGTTCTGCTCCCCGACGATCACCCGCTGGCAATGAAATACATCTGTGCAATCCTGCATCACCGACACAACATCCTGCCCACCCCGGTGCCTGCCCAGGGAATTTTCGAAGTTGTCATTTGTAATCGATTTCTGGCTACGTCCTCTTCCCGAACACGCCCATGAGCTTATGCTACTTACCGCGGCTGCGTATCTCTTCCAGCGGGCAGAAGCATTCAGAAGCCTAACCAAAGAGTTGATATTGAAGTACAATGGTTCATATATTCCTTTGTGGACGGTTAGAATAGAACCAATGATGAGCTGGAAAGTTTTGTGCGAGTACCGTCTGAAACAGTCATTTGCTCAAAAACGTAAATCTCTGACCGGCTATTACAGGTCTCCTTGAAGAATAACGGAACTCCGTGAGACTCGAACTGGGAGACAAACTTACTGCTGCGACGAAATGTATCATGTGTGGACGAAGATGCGTTTTGGTCCAGCGGATACTTATCTGCATATTTGCAATCGCTCGAAGACCACTCATCACTTTGCCCAGGCTGCCCCTGGGTCTAGCACACCAGGAAGATATTCCTTGACGCCCACAGGAGCCTAAGCAATATGCATCGCTGAGTATGGGAGAACCGAATCCAAATTGAGCAACCTAGTTTCTGTTGGAACAATGTTTTCCAGAATGACAGGGAACTAACAAGCGCAAGGAGTAGCAATTCCTATGAGATATAACAACCGCAATTTCACCAGGATAGATATTACCACGTCGACAAACAATACCCTCCTGTGCTACCGCAAAGGCCCCCAAGAACACCATATCCGCGACCCTTGCCGTCAGGCCAGAATAGTACCCGAAGTCTCTCGTGCTACCCACTCACTCCCTTCCCTCCCTATACTCCTCCAAACTAACCTCCCGCGCCCACCTCGTCTCCCCAAGGCCAACTGCCAAATGCGTGAGCAAACTCCCCTCGTCCGCTCCATGCCAATGCGTCGTCCCGGGCGGAGCCCAAATCACATCCCCCGCTTCAAGTCGTCTTGGCACTCCACCAAGATCAGCTATCCACCCGTGGCCCGCCGTGACGTGGAGCAGTTGTCCTTCCTCGTGCGTGTGCCAGTATGTTCGGGACGAGGGAGTGAATGTTACAAACGCGGATGAGGCGTGCTCGACGGATTGGATTGGGTTTTGGTAGACTTTGCCGGTGAATGTTGTGTTGCTGATTGTGGTGTTTAGGGCGGAGGGGGATAAGACTATGGACTTGGACACGGGCGGCGGTGTGTTCTGATAGGCAGTGAAGGCTGAAGCGGAAGGGGAATTCCATATAGCGAGCAAAGTGAAAGAGAGAAAAAGAAGTTTGAGAATCATGGTGAGGTTGTGTATCAGTTAAGTCTCGTCTTGGTGTATGCTCAGAATGTTGAATGGACTGGTAGAGCGTTTGAAATTACTCGAGGGATACTCGTACCGGGGGTCTTTTCTAGATCAAACACAGAATGAGCCAAGACAGACTGCCAGGGTCTAATGGAGGATCTTCATGACGGGTATGCAGCTTGCTTATTCTTATTCCTTACCATCTCCACAATTTTGCTCCTATTCATGTTTCCCAATCTTGCGTAATCCTCCCCTTGCTCGATTGTCGTCATACCCGGGGTATTACCAATGCTCTGGCCAAGCAGTGGTCTCCGCTATACATCGTTCCGGCCAGTCATCGTTCTCTATTTGGATAATACACTTGCAGTCCTAGGGCTTGGCCTTGCTTTCCTTCCTCGGGGGACCTTGAGCCAAGACCATGCAATTGCGCAACCCTTTCGACCATGACACCTCCAGCGCGGGCTATTGGTGCTACGAAAAAACAGGGCGGCCATTGCGCTACGAGCTGGCAACAAGGCCCAAACGCTCAGCACTATGAGTAGATCCTATTTCCTTCCTCACATTCTAGTTGTGTGAAGGGAAGAGTGTGTGAGCGGGGCGCGGGGTATGCGATGTCGATGCTTGGCGCCATTGTGCAACAACAGGGGAATAAGTCGATAACAGCAGATAAACTGAATGGAGAGATAAGAGGGCTGGGGGTTTATCTCCATATAAGAAGCCTTCGAAGGATAATTCCAGCTCACCTCTGTGCCAGACAGTCCATGCCTGCTGAGTCTTCAGACCCATACTCAAACGTTGTCCCTCAAACTCTACCGATGATGCCCAACTTGTATGCACACAGTTCGGTCTTCGGTGCTTGGCAGGGGGCTGTGGGGGTTGGGGCGCGAAGGTCGGCAGAAAGGAGGCTCAGGATGGGAAGATTCCAGGGCTCCGAAACCTGCGGAGAGTTTGACATGAAGCCGCAAAAGATTCCTCTCTTCAAGAATGATATTTGAACAGTCAGCAGGGTAGCCTGAAATAGGCAGAGACTGTGGCTGTGAGACTCGAGGCTGACTGACTTGGGTGGTGTTTCAGCCCCATTGTCTCCATCCCCCCCTCTGCCTAATCCGCAATCAGACCAGCGCAACGCCATGGGCTCCATACTACGTCCTCCCAACGAGCTACTCCTTGAGGTCGGTATTGTTAGTGGAACTCAAGAACTGGGGAGACTAACGTGCACCTGCCGGCGACTGAACCGTCTACTCAATGTGCATCTGTACCGTCGTGGCCTGGAAATCGACCCGCCCGCTCTTTTCCGCGCCGCCGAGACGAGCAACGAGGCAGCTGCAAATCGAGTCCTGGAGCATACCAAGCCTTCGTCCCGGGGTCTATATGATGCCCTTGCCAAGGCATCAGAGAAGGGTGATGAGACCATAGTGCGGCTACTCATCGCTCACGGTGCTCCAGCAGGGAACAACCCAAGAGGTGCTGACGAGACCCCCTTGTATTTCGCGGCCATCAATCGCCATCTTTCTGTCGTGCAACAGCTTCTCGCGGCCGGTGCTAGTCCTTCCATTTTTCACGGACACGTTGTGAGTACTATCATTGTGCGCTGCACGAAGGTGGACCATCCCTCCGGCGACGCTCCCAGTGCTGTCGATGGCGAAGAGTCATTCGACCCGCGAATACTCAGGCTTTTGGTGGAACACGGGTTGGAAGTTGGTGTTAATCCCGCAATTGTGCGCCGCGCAATCCGGGCGCGCTGTTCTCTTTCCGTTATCGGGCTCCTTCTTGAGCTTGGGCTAAACCCTGCATATCCTGGGTACCCCGTAACACTCCTGCGCCTTGTTCTTCGTAGGGTGTCTCGGCTAGCCGATAAACATTGTGCTATCTTCATCAGAAAATGTGCTGAGCACGGCGCTGATGTGAACCATCCTGGTCATCAGACTCTATTGCATATGGCGGCCATGCGCGGGATGCCTGCATCAACTCGGGCGTTGATTGACGCCGGGGCTGTCGTCGACGCTCGCAGTCGTAGAGGAGTTACCCCGTTGCATTCGGCTCCAGGGAACGGTGCCCATGATGATGTGGATGTCCTTCGGGCCCTGCTAGACGGTGGCGCGGACCTGGCTGCTGGGGGCGACGAGGGAAAGCAACATGCCCTCATGCGCGTCATAAATCAGAACAATCAACCCTGTATGAGATTGCTTTTGGATGAAGGGCTTCGCCTAGCTCCGTCAGTTTCTCCATCAGAGTTGATACTGGCTGCTGCGTACCTGAACGATATCTCCGCGGTACAGCGGCTTCTCGGCGAGCATGGAGACGCAGACATACTGGGTGCTAGGGACAAGGACGAAAACAATGCGCTCATGGTTGCGGCGCGCTTTCGGTGCGACGAAGTCTTGAAATTATTACTGCCGCACAGTAACGGAGTCGATACCTCTCGGAACAAGGACGGGGACTCGAGCCTTCACTTGGCCTTGTACAGTGGCAAGGAGTCGACAGCCAGGCTTCTAATGCAGTATACCAGCGATGTCAATATGCGGAATTCCTCCTACGCGACGCCGCTCGCCATCGCCGTGCAATTCCAGTCCGCGACTATTGTGCGAGAGCTGATCGACCGTGGTGGAGACATTGCCTGTATCGACTTCAAGAAACAGTCCTTGCTGCATCACGCAGTGAGAAGAGGGGATGAGGCCATCGCCTCAGTATTACTTGAGTATAACAGTCCTCGCACACTCGAGAACTACGCAGCGCAAACACCACTCTCAGTCGGCGTCCGCGCCCAGCGCGCGGGGATCGTACGGCTATCGCTGGATAATGGGGCATCGGTCGACGAGCGTGACGGGGAGGGGCACACCCTTCTAATGAATGCAGTCTTGGCGGGATCACTGAAGATGGCAAAAGTGCTGATCGATGCGGGAGCCGATATTGAAGCGAAGAGCAAGAACGCTATGGGCAGCATAGGACAGCATTAGACATGGCCACGAATCACCCCGAGCCTGAAATCGCGCAGTATTTGGTCGGTCACAGCCATGGAAAACTAATGCCAGACACCGGCGAGATGGTTCTTGGCCGTGCAATCCAGCGGCGGTGGCCGAGCGTTGCAGTTACTCTACTGAGGAGGTACGGGGTTGGCATCGAGATTGGCGCGACGCTGCCATACCGCATCAAGCAAAGAGCTCTAGCCTGGGCAGCTTGCTTGGGGTACGTAGATGTTGTTGTCGAGCTTCTTTTCTTAGACTGGGGGCAAATGTCCACCATCGGGACCCATCGGCACGTTCCGTCTTCGCCTGCGCGGCACAAGGAGGGCACATTAATGTTGTCCAGACTGTCGCCCATCGAGTCAAGCTACCCCCGGGAATGAAATGGCCGGCTGTGGGCCAAGTAACGTCATGCTTGATATCGCGGATGCTCAAGGCGATATTCAGGATGCCCAACCAGATACACCGCTGCTCGTTTCTGCGTCACAGGGCCATATTGAGATTGTGGAATCCCTGACTATTCGTGGAGGCGATCGGCATAATATAAACAAGTTTGTGCTGAGTGCGGTCGATGCAGCGGCACGAGAGAACGATATTCTGATAGTCTTGTGGTTAGTACGTCGAGGGGTACCCAGTTGAATGACCGAGCAGGAACCCATCCGTATCCTGAGGATTGGGCCTCGGGATTGCGGAATCCTGGATAGCGGAGGACGCTTGCCTAATGGTCAAGAAAGCTTCCAAGTGGGCAAGGTGGAATGGAAATGGAATATTTCAAAATGGCAAGGCTCCAGTTGCTGCAGTGTTGAGACGGTTGGTTGCTCTTTTCTCGTCTCGGCATCTATAAACCAAGGGTAGAAACAGGCCTTGCCTTTCTCGCCAACAGGGCAACTAGCATAATCTCAACAAGATACGTTCGAGTCCAGCATTAATGGCTCCGTTGAAATATCAGACCCAGAAATCGATTCATCGACGAACCCGAATGCCAGGGGTGCAAGAGCCTGTACATTCCTGCCTAAGAAAGCGCACATCAAAGTAGACAATATCCCATAAACCAAACCGTATCACAAACCCAGAGAATCACTAATTCTTTGTCCTCTCACCCGAAAACTCCACGTGCTCCAAGCCCTCGCCCTTCTCATCCTTAACATCCTTACTCTCCTCCTTAACAGCATACTCGCCACTCTCGTACTTCCCAGCCTTGACGTCCTTCCTCCATAGGAACTGGCCCACCATGAAGAGCGTCCACCAGCAGATGACGAAGACTGTGTTGACGGTGTATCCTTTTCGCCATTTCGGTGCTAACGGGAAAAAAAGAGTGTTAGATATGTCCGGGATAGGAGGGAGAGGAGAGTAGGTAGGGAAGGGAAGGCAAAACTGGGGGAGATCGTACCTTCGACGACTGGGAAGACGGTGATGGGGTAGAAGCTGAAGAAGACCCAGCCGAATGTCATCTGCAAATTTCATCAGTATGGGGTTCAGGGGGCATGGGTAATATAGGAAATTGTACCATCGCCCCGGACGTAAACGCCCTCGCCTCCGAATCATCCCTCATAACCATATTCACCCAAGGAAACAGAATCGGCGTTACGCATGATGTGAATCCAAGCAGGTAGTACGCGGTAACTGATATGGTAATATAGTCAGCACCCATCCATCCACGCCATCACATAATAAAAACAGAGAGATAAGAATGGGGAAACTTACACTTCAACCCCGTGGGAATATCCCAAGCAAGCAAACAAACATTCGAAAACAGCAACACCGTCGCAACAACCGACATGACCGCCCAGAACGGATAAACCATAACCAGGGATGTCGCGAGGATACCCGCAAAGACAGAAACGGCCTGCACGCCTGTCGGGATCATGTTGATCTGCGAGATTGTCCAGGTCCCATTCGTATCGGCTTCATCCTTTAGCCAGAGGATCATCTGGCCTGCGACGTAGGAGGTGCATTGGAAGCTGAACAGGACACGAACCGTTAGCCATGTAGCCCCGGGACTTGGAGACACAGGGTAAGGTAGCCGGGGTCAACCCACAAAATATAAGTAAAAACAGCGACATAAAAATGCCAATGGGTAAAAACCCTCTTGAGCATGCGCTTCCCAATCTTCCGACTATCCCTAACCCCCTCATTCCTCATCCTCTCAACACAAAGCCTATGATCCCGTTCCGTAAGCCACCAAACCTTCCTCCCACTCGGCAACCCCGGAAAAAAGAAGAAGCTCCCCAGCGCAATAGGTAAACTGATACACCCGTCGATAATAAAAAGCCACCGCCACCCGGCCATCCCATGCACTCCGTCGAGCGTCTCGTGCGCAGCGGCTTGCAAGTACCCGCCGATAAAGGAACCAAGGTTAGACGAGACGAACCACACCCCGGCGCGCTTGAAGAGCTCGTCGCCGCGGTACCACGAGGAAAGGATGTACATTGTTCCCGACGACACGGGGGTCTCGAGAACGCCGAGGAGGAAGCGGAGCCCGTAGATGTCGTTGACATTGCGGAGGCGGCATTGCGCGAATGTTATGACGGACCAGCAGACTTCCATTGTTGGGAGGAAGTAGCGTGCGAATTGGGGGCGCGACATTATCATCATAGAGGGGATTTCGAAGATCATGTACCCGATGTTGTAGAATGTGCCGAAGAGGGAGTACCTAGGAAATCCAATCAGTCAGTCTATTGTCAGCAGGGGAATGGGAATAGGCATACTCATTGCCGTAAAGCTCCAAATCCTCTTTCATACCAGACGAGTAAGCATTATTGATATTGACCTGATCGAGCCACTTGATGAAATCTGCCCTCCTTATTAGCTGATTCTCACCCCCAATACCCTCGAAATGTGGACCTACAAGCAAGACAACAAAGCGGCAACAGCACACAATCCAACTTAAACAGCAACTTCCTCTCCTGCTTCGAATAGTGACTCGGATACCAATCGAAGAGGTAAAGCCAGGCCACCCACAGCGAGCGCGGCTTGGGCCTGTTCGCTGAACTCGGCGCAGCTTCAGCTGTATCCTTTTCGGCGTCAAGGACTTTGCTCTCCTCGAAGGTTGCTGGGTTTTGCGCATCCACGGCCATGGGTTGGTCGAGGCTGGTTTTGCCTTTGACGACCTGGTCAGTCATTGTGCTGCCTCTCTTTCCCTCTCTTAGGAGTCGGGGTATGGAGTGTAGGGATAGTCGGCTGAGAAAGGCGTTATCGTCGCCGTAACCATGTTTATATAGACCCGCCCGTCAGGGTTATAGTGTAGGGCTGTGATTGGATCACACCACCCGCATCCCCAGGGTCTGCCATCACGGAATGCGGGGTTTCTGGAGAAGTGCAGTGGACCCTCTGTTCGGAGGAATTGCCGTGGGCTGCGGACGATCTCACTCCGGCGAATGGGCCCTCTTGGTCGATCGAAGAGCGGAAGGGTTGCATGCTGAATTTGACCGGTCTTGGTGAGTATAGCCGACTGGAGGTCAGAGATGTGGGATATGGAGCTTATCGCATAATGCAGTGCACTTACTTTGTCCTGTTTCCTTAATCTCGCAGTATGGGCGAAATAAACTGAGCATCAACCACAGTGGGGAGTCAGGACATTTTCACATCGACGATGTTCAACTTATGTTTCATAATCGCCAGCGTATTATAATACTTTAAGAGTGTAGGCCCTTTATTTGACAGTAATCTCTACATTGTCGCAAACTAGCTCAATAGACAGCTGCGGTCTCGTCAGCCACATGTTATGTACCGTCTGATGCCCTAGCCCTGCACTTGCCGAAACCGCAAACACCCCCGAGACAAGCCAGATCTCGTCCATGCTGCCCCCCTCTTCATTTTCAGTATCAGAGGGCCTATGGAATATGCCGTGTTCTACGCAGGGTATGAACGTCCTGGCGGCCATGAGATTGGTGTTTGGGTCCGCGCGTAGACAAAAAGATCTACTCCCAATTTTCGCCTCTGGATCGTTTCCCTCGATCTTTGATTGCTTGGTCATGTCCAGTATCCCAGTAGCCCCAGCGCGAGATTTAATGAATGAGCCATGGTGTTTGGCACAGTATCCCTTGACAGAACCGCAGCTGGACTGTACCTCGGGAATCAGACCGCCGCAAGTGGTCTCCCCGTCTATGGCGAATCCGGCGTCAATCAATTGAATGCCATCTGGAAATAAATGCTGCGCGTTTATCAAGCTTGTCTTGATTTTGTGGACGCGCAAATGCCATCCGGGGTATTTCTCGACCAGTGGAATGAGCGTCGTCGTAATCGTCCAGTCGATGTGCCTCCACGGTCTCCATATACTGGATAGCCCAGGCACTGTGTCCGCACTGAGCTTCGATACCTGAACTTCGACAATTTCTTCGTTGACTGGCTCGCTTCTGACCTTCCAAGTGTCCCCGCCGTCGCCGCTCACAATTAGCGTGCTATCCGCCGCCATCTGCTCAAACAGAGGACCACATGGCACACTAAAGCCAAACGCGGACGAGTATGCAAACTTTCCGTATTTCGCCTCGCGAGCCTTGTGTGCTTTTTTTGTCATCTGGCCAGCAGACAGAAGAAAATGGTGTTCCGGGCTGTTGCATAGTATATGTCGAGGTGGCCAAACACATGCTATCTCACGCAGCGAAGATCCCAACATTGAAACAGAAGGGTGAGGTAGCTCTGGGACACTCCAGAACCGATGGGCCTTTGGTAGCATCAAGAGAACAAAAGTCTTCAGACACCAATACGACGATTGCGGTGAGTTGTAGTTCTCGCTCATGTACATGTTCGGGTACGTATAACCGATGTTCAGCGTGCCATCAATGTTGAAGATGTCTGGATGCGCCGACCACCAGCGCAAGTGGCGGAGGATCAACCCTTTTACAGCGCCGAGATTGCTCAAAGGTTCAGGCAGTTCGACGTTTGCGCAGACTGCGGCAGACCAGAAACCTGCAAAAGCGAACCGATATGTCATGCTGCGACCAAAGGGAATGGCAGCTCCTGAAATATATCAGCTAGCCCAATCGAACAGCCTGGAAAGAACATACCGTCAGGGCCAAAGTACCGCCAGAATACTGACGCAAAATCCCTGGCTGACTGGCGATATTTCTCTGTCCTGGGACCATTGTCACCAGCAAAACGGACATACAGCAATTGCGCGAACTGGATGGCGAAGCTCCCCGAATAATAATCTGCCTGCTTACGCTCATCGCCCCAGGGGCCGTCGCTTGACCAGCCCTCGCCAATGTCAAATGTATCAAGCTTATTCAAGTCGGCCGCAATCTGATCTTCGAGTTCCTCGCGCGGTTGGCCCAGCGATTTGATGAGGGCAAGATTGACAAACACCCGAAACCAGAGCCAATTGTTCTGGGGCATCTTGTGATCATTGATCTGACTGAGCCAGTTGATGAGATTCCGTCTTGCGGAATCACTCAATGCTCCTAGAAACACCTCTGGCGCTGCAAGAAGGGCGATCGCAATCGATTCCTGATCTGGGTTCAGCTATGCCATCGATCAATATCTGGTTGCGTATACCTGCTCGACCATTCTCTGATCAAAGTCGCCCAAGTCGCCCCAGTATTCCCGCCGATCTGGGTCCGCTCCAGCCTGAAGTCCGTATACCCATCTGTCAAGGTGAAGGCGTTTGTTGGCGGTTTCACCGAACAGAAACGGGACAGCCCATAGCGGACGAGCGAATCCTTCCAACTGCGCTGCGGCTTCATCGAAGCCAGCTGCAGTCGCGACAGGAACTTTTATCCTGGCTCTGGACTTGCTTCGGTACGGTTCGAGTGCGGAGAGAAGCGCAGTTGCCGCTTGAACAAGGTCGGAACGCGTTTTGAACGGGTTGTTGGAGAAGCCTGACAGTGGCGGCATCGTGGTGGTGACAGGTGATCTAGCTGAGCAAGTTTGCCAACTCTTGGTGTCAATGTCAACTGCCGGTCGCAGAGAATACGTATGACGGCATGAATGTCAACAAGGGCAGTCGGCAAGCGGGGCAGTTACAACCGAGCGCAACTGCCTGCAGAGTACGATCAGTGGTGGAACTTGCCACGGTTGCCGGAGGGTTGACGGTGGAGTTCGGGGGATTGGCATCGGTTCTCCATGTATGATGCATTCTCTCTGCTTGTCAAGGCCTTGAAACCTAAGATGCCCAAATATAACCACATGAAGGACGTGGCGTATGCACTATTAGTTTTCAAGCCATCGCAAACTTCCCTATCAGCCACCTGATATGCGCCAGGAGGAAGCACCGAACTTCAATGCCACTCTTTAGGGCGACCAGCACCAAACTTTCAGCTCCATATTTCCTGTCTCTCCAGCGACCTCTCAGTTAGCCAGCATGGCCGACCCATCGCCCTCGCAGACACCAAGTACCTCTTCCTCTCCCGACGTTCTATCGCCGCTTCCGAAGAAACGAAAGGCAGAAAGCATCAGTTCCCTTTCTGAAGGCCAACCAGACCAGGAATTTCTGTCGGGCCTGCCCCCTAAGCAGCATGGTATTAAATACAACATCGCGGAACTGTTCGAGGAGAATATTGTCGCGAAGATTGTCCGAACGGCATCCACGTCCATGAACGTTCCTACTGTATTCACGAAACCAACAGGAGTACCACTTGGCTATCCAGAGACTGTCCCCCAATCAGGCCCAAATGCGGGCAGTTACGAATTTCGAGACCCGGAGTTCTGGACCTGTGGCTTCTTTCCCGGAAGTATTTACGCGCTTCTGGAGAGGTCCATCAAATTTCCTCAGCAGATCCCCATTACATCCAGCATGCGCGGTTCGGCAGCCGACCCAAAGGTCCAGGAAGTACGGTCCCACCTTCGGTCGCTGGGTAAAGCCTGGTCAAGGTCGTTACATAGCATGGCCTTTCGGACAGATACGCATGACATCGGCTTCATCGTCATGCCGGTCTTGAAGCGAGACTGGGAATTATTCGGCACCGAGCAGAGCCTTCGGTCTATCACTCAAGCTGCTCGAAGCTTGGCAACTCGCTATGTCGTGACGGCTGGCGCGATCAGGAGCTGGGATTGCCTTGTGAAGAAAGAAATCACAGTTACGGATCTCACAGAGAATGTGCTTGTGATAATCGACAGTTTGTGCAACTTGGATCTACTCTTTTACGCTTCAGCCCACACGGGCGATGAGTCCCTGGCTGCGATAGCAGTCGACCATGCGCGCACCTTACTCACTACACATCTCCGCCCAGAATATGGCATAACGGTGCCAAAGAGCGGGTACCAAGGACAACTATATTCCACATGTCACGTCGCCAATATTGACCCTTCCTCCGGCACATTGAAATGGCGCTGGACGGCTCAAGGATATAGTAACGAATCGACCTGGGCCCGCGGCCAAGCGTGGGCAATCCTCGGGTACGCTCAAACATACATGTGGACCAAGGACACGATATTTCTAGATACTGCATGCGGCTGCGCGGAGTACTTCCTGCACAGACTCGCCATCTCGCCGTCGTGCGTTGAAATTGATACGGATGCCCCTCTTGACCAGGCTTTCCTCATGAACGGTAATGAGAGGCGCAAAGCAAAAGGTCGCCATGTTCCACTATGGGATTTCGATGCACCTGTCGACCCTGCAGATCCCCTTCGGGATTCTTCAGCCGGGGTAATCGCTGCCAACGGAATGGTAATCCTATTCCAAGCACTCATGAGCCGCCGCCGGGATAAACTGGCTAGGCGATTCCTCGATGCTGCAGTTGAAATCGTGCAGGATACACTTGATCTCTGCCTAGCCACGGAGAAGGCTCACTTGACCAACGATGGAAAGACAATCACCGTCGAAGACGATACCTCGTTCTCAACCTTCGATTCGATCCTGAAGAACGGCACAGCGAATAACAATGAACATGCGCGCCGGCGCTACGCCAATCATGGTCTAGTTTATGGCGATTACTACCTTATAGAGTTCGGCAATCGGTTGCTTGAGTTGGGTCTTGTATAGAGCATATCTACTTCACGGAATTTGAATGTACCTATGCTGCACTTTCCACTCTTTCGTAGGAAACGCCAACCACCTAGGAGACATCGACCATCTCGCCCATCCAAGCGGTAGGCCCATTTCGAATCTCCACCGCCGTGCTAGCCTAGGTACTTTTCCCTGCTCGTTACACCGCTCCGCTACCGTACATAGGTAGGTGGGTACCCCGCCGCCAGGTCGCCTCGCGCTCGGTACACCATGTAACCCCCGGGCCGTGCCGTGTGCAAGCGAAACCCATGCTGGCTTCCTAAGGCTCACACTGACTGCCCTGGTCGCAGCAAACGTTCAATGCACCAAGCCGACAACTAACGTCCCCACCCATCTTCGAATCGGGTATAGGCAGGTAGGTAGCACCGGATACAGGTCCACCGCAATGACACGGAGCGAGTCCGGTACGTCCGCTCGGGCGCCCTGTGCGTGTCTCGCGGTGATTGAGATGTCGGGCGGGATGGGGACCGCAAGCTCGTGAGGGCTCGCTTGGGGCTTGGTGGAACATAGTGGATGAAGGAACACCATTCGTTAATGAGCGGTATGGGCCCCTTCAATGGCTTGTATCAATTTATGTAGGAATATCAATGCGGCTTTCCATCTCCTCCGCAAAGGACCGGGGCTTGAACCACTATATTACACTATCACCACCGCCGCCCGTCGAATTCAGACCCAAAGAGACCATCACTATAGCTGATCACCCTATCTAGACCGGTAAATTGCTGATCAAGCAGCATGTGAGACATGGCCATTGATTCATCCGACTCTGTATTTAACTCTGGCCGCAGGATATTGGTAACCTCGCCATTGTTGGGGATGCCAATATTTAGGGAGAAGGCATTTGTCGTCATGGTTGGGACTCGCTGGCTGGGGTACGTTGACTGAGATGGGACATTACCCACGGAACTTCTGGTTTGAACAGGGCTTGTTCCAGACGGATCGTGAAGAGGGCCAGCATAAGAACGCGATGAAGCTGCTGTGTTGGAAGATTGAAGTGGACTGTGGTTGGCGTTGCAGGGCTCGAGTGGCAAAATGTCGGATTGCGAGTGCGGTTCTTCGGCTGAATGAGGTACCTCAGTAGTATACGCCGCGATGTTGATCGCAAAAGACTCATCCTGGGTGCATCGCCTGTGCATCTGAAACAAGATTGAAGAATACTTTGCAGGAAGGTTGTGATGACCTGACCCGTCGAGGTTCCCCTTCCAGCGAGTAGACATTGTATCAAGGCACTGGATGAGAACCCAGAATTCTGGCGTGACACTTTCTTGGCTATGGCTACGTTGCCAGTGTATAAGAAGAGCTCGCGCGGCTATAAACACGCAAAATGCAAACTGGCTGCTGAGAGGAGACCCTGAGAGGGAGCTCGTGAGGTAATGATTGGTGATGGAGGCGACTTCGACTGCGGCAGTCTGGCATGTATCCATACTGCAGAGACTGGGAAGGCGACTCTTGAACGGCCATTCGGGAAGTGGAAATGCAATGGGCTGATGAAGGAGGATCATGGATGCGTTGTGGGTGACATGGGCAAGGGTTAAGTTAGGGTCCATTCTCGCGGTACCCTGCTGGGCAACATTGACCGTCCATTTTTGAGGAAGAAGCATTTTCCAATGTACTAGACGAAGATCGAGTTCCTTGAAGCGGGTGAGCCAGGCGCCGAACTCTTTCTGTTCGTTCAGATTGACTTTCTGCTGCAGGAAATATGTTGTGACCCGACTGAGCGACTCGGTCGCCTCGATGCAATAAGCGTAGGCCCCGACGGTTGACATGTCTGCGGTTGAGGACGCCGCGCCAGGAGACGTACCAGCGTCCGAAAGCGTATTCTCCTCCTCTTCTGTTCGAACTGGGGCGGTATGTGTAGGAAGGAAAGCAATAGGGTTTCCGATGCGACCGGCCGATTTGTCCCAGATCCCAAAGTATGGAGTTACAACAGGGACCTCCTTACGCCAGGTGATCCCATCGCACGGCAAACGGCGACGAACATCGTCAGCGGTAAGACTTGTATTCCATCCCATGCTCACAGAGCACAAGCGGTCCAGGGCGAAAATGCTCCAAAAGACCCTTCGTCGCTCTTCGGCTTCCGTCCAGTCAGCGTGTCCTGGCAGTGTCTTGTATGGCTGTGAGAAAGGGGGTTGGATGGCCTCGTCATGCTCCACGGTGAGTTGAAGGTATTCCACCATTCGAGATAATGAACCAACTAGTGGCCATGCTTGGGTGGTATGGCCGTTGCCAATCTATACCCGTTAGCAGGCACGAGAAGGAAGAATGGGTGTAACCCTACATCGTCAGATGTGATGATGACGAGGGCCTGAAGATTCTCCACCGATGGATGCTTCAAGGCCTGCGACACTAACCAATCCCTCACACTATCTCCCTCGTTTGTGAGCTCTTTGACGTAATCAGCAGTATCACTATCTTCAATATACCGTCGAGCGACGAGCATCATAGACTGCATCACCAGGCGGAGGTTTTCTCGTTCGGAATCGTCCATAAGTCGTCTGCGAAACCGACTCTCATGGATGATTGGGGTCCATGGGTGAATATGTATAAAGTAGGCTTCAAGGACATGGCTCAGGATGGAGTCATCAGGTATATTCGGGAGACGCGGTGAAGGTGCGTATGCGCCGTCTTCATTTTGTCGCCGCCGTTTTGAGGAACGGCCAGTGTGGCTTTCAGGTTGTCTCAGTAACGGTCCCTTGTCAAGCTTCTGGAGGCTCGTTGCGAGTGTGGACAAGAGGGTATGAATGGTTGAGTCGCTTTGTGGAGTAGGTCTGTCGCCTTCAATACCATCCAGCTTGTCTTGCTGCTTCGACACGGAGCGCTCTAGGGCATCTTGAGAAGGGCCCATCAGTAGAGGTCAGACAAGAGAGACAGGCAAGCGACCCACCCAGTCTACGATGGATATTATCCAATGCCCCAGCCTTCATTCCGGGTTTGGCACGTTTTGTCTCGTAATAGCACTCGGAGAGGGTTTTCCGGCAATGCTGACACGCCGGTAGCTCTCTCGAGCACCGAAGCTTGCGTCTTCGGCACGAGTTGCATGCATGGCCGACTTCTTGGCCACGGGGCGGGTTCTCGGTCGATCCGGACGAGTCTGGACCGTTGTAGTCATTCATCCCTTTAACATCATTGCTTCAGAGACCTCAGTGTCAAATGCGATCTCAGGAGGGAGCATTGTGAGCTCCAGATGTTGGATGCTTTGAAACTCCCCCGCAATTCGCAGGAGATGGCCCGAATGCCGAGCTGCCGCCATTTTCCCGGCAGCCCTATGTCTGCCATAGACTCGCCATCTCGTCCAACTTTTCCGGGCTTGTGCGTAGCAACAAAAAGCCACATGCCCGGAGAAATTAGCGTCATTTCATGCCCTCCGGTTTGTTAGCTCTCTGGTGGCAGACTGGCGTTGGACGTTTCACAGCTTGGATTACAATTATCCCGTCCACCAGAGCGCCTTGGCTTCGGCATCGGGGGATTGACGGCGGAGGTCGGAGCACAATCTCCCGATAGCTTGAATTGAAATCATAGGGGTCTGAGGGATACGTCAGGGGAGGGAAATATTATGTTTATAAAGAAGCTCATCGCATAAGATAGTACTACCCGTCGGTGCAGACGATACCGACACCGAGAGAAGAGAGCATCCGAAGAGTGTCGAGATCACATTTTTTTTTTTTTTTTTCAAATAATCAGCATCAGACCGGGCTCTCACTTGCATCTTCCCTACGTAGATAGCTGAGAGGGCTCTGGGTCGCTCCTTCCTCTACAATATCACAGTCCTGGCGTCCGTGCGAGGCGTCACTTTAGGCTTCAAGACGTAACGATAAGTTTCAGCTTTCGGACAGTGAGCCAGTGTCACTTCTTATATTACTGGGTGTCTGTCAATTCTTTTAGTTCAGAGATGTTGCGTCGCGAAACCTTCCCGCTCGTGGTTATGTCTTCATCGGCGCCCACCTCCATCACCAGCCACTGGCATAGAGAACAACTTGATCAACGCTTCCCACAGCCAAATTCAGCCGTATATAATCTCTGAGGGATATCATTGCTTAAATAGTATTCTTTAATTTTGCGTATAGTCGCAATGGCTTGATCTGGCCTATTGTTCTTCCGCAGTGAGACTATATATATCTGTGCATGCGCTCTATGCAAAGACGAGCACATCATCCGCTTTCATTGGCGACAATTTGGACCAAGGCCGGGCGGGATAACCAGACAACATGGCAGACAAAGTCATCCGCTTTTCGGTATGTATATTCATCAGAGATGCCAACGGTGCTGGCAGCTCCTTGTCGCTCCCTTGTTCCAGCGCACTGACGGGAGCGCGGAATTCCGCCATGCTTGATTCAGGTCGTCAATCACGGTAGTCTGGGGCCAACGCTTTACCAAGATCGGTCGAATGGCGCGCTGGGAAGCCTTGCCAAGCTGTACAGGCCCATCATGACGGGTCAACGAGCAAGGTTTGGAAATTCGACAAGGGCCTTGGATCGTGGCTCAGTCGCAAATGTGATTTGTCTGGCTAACCCATAAATTCGCAGGGCTGAGCACTGACATGACATGATGGAAGCTAGAATCAGTCAGCTATTCTCAATCAGGGCCAACACAGCGCTGACCTCATATTCCAGAGTTTATTTTTTTGACTCCATGTTTGCGACATATAAAATCCGCGTATCCCGTCTCTTGTTGGAGATGGATTCACGCCATAAGTGAAGAGCACCTGCCACTATGCTCAGCTTACTATCCTTTATCGCCCTGGCATCGGCTGCGGAGTGTACACCAGCATATAGCAATTCCCGTCCTACTGCGATTGTCGACTCGGGTGCCATTGTGGGGACCACCACACAAGTCGCGGTACCATCTGCCACCGTCACGGTGAACAAGTACCTTGGAATCCCCTTCGCCAAAAGGCCAGAGCGATTTCGCCTCCCCGAGCCCGTATCGCCCTGGCCGGGCTTCTTCGACGCGTCGCAACATGGGCCAGCCTGCTACCAGCAAATCAGCGAGGAAACCGCGGCGTTCTTCGAAGGCGTTGGCCTTGGAGTCGTGCCGAATGGCGAAAGCGAGGACTGCCTCAATCTCAATGTCTTTAGCCCTGCGACAGCCTCTGCTGGCTCCAAGGCAGTGATTGTGTGGATCTATGGAGGGAGCTGGCAGAACGGTGCCAATTCGCTGCCTCTATATGATGGGTCTAACATCGTTGCCAACGAGGACGTTGTTCTCGTCAGCATTAACTACCGCACAAATGTCTTTGGCTTTCCTGCTGATGAGAGCATCCCGGTTACTGAGAGGAACCTTGCGTACGTTGCCTAACCCTTACTCGATTTTTGCTTAGAGTCTGACAAACACAGTCTACATGACGCGCGCCTTGCCCTAGATTGGATCGTTCGCAATATCGCAGGCCTCGGCGGAAACCCCTTTAAGATCACGATTGTCGGCGAGAGCGGCGGTTCGTCGACCGTCGACACTCTCCTCACTGCACCCCCAGACCCTCTGCCATTCCGCGCGGCCATCCTATCCTCCAGTCAGATCTCCGTCCAGGCCCAGCCCCAAACGCCGGAGGCCTACATCGCAGCCTGGAATAAACTCACCGAACTCGCCGGGTGCCCCGCCGATGACGGCTTAGCCTGCCTCTCCGAATATCTAGCCCAGGACCTCGTCAACCTCGTCACAGCCAATGACCTCAGCTTCAATGGCTTCCCCGATGGCGGCGTAACCTGGTCCGACACACCCCGCCTCGACAGACTATCCGGCAAGTCCGCACGCGTCCCAACCCTAATCGGGACAACCTACGACGAAGCCTCGCCCTTCACAATCGGGCTAAACGACACCCGCGCAGCCTTAGAATCCATCGAGCTCTCCGAATTCGCAGACATCCTCATCCCCGCCTACCCACTGGGCACACCAGGCATCCTAACAGAAAACGCACGGATCAACCGCTTCGCGACGGAATTTCTTATGCAATGCAACACGCAGGTTCACGCGAACGATACCAAGACCGCAGGCCTCCCCTCCTGGCGGTTCGTATACAACGCCTCTTTCCCGAATACGGAGTTCCTCCCGGGTATCGGCGCATACCACGCCTCGGACCTATCATCCATCTTTGGTACGTACAGACAAGAAGGCGCGACGGAGTTCCAGCACCAGCTGAGCCGGACCGTGCAAAAGGCGATTGCGGACTTTGCGAAGAACCCCACCAACGGACCGGGATGGCCTCAAGTTCCGACTGTCGGTGTCTTTGGTGATGGAGTGCGCCCGGGAGTTAGCGAGCAGGGGAAAAGGACGCTCTCTACGGTTCCGAGTCAGCTTTTGGATGCGAGGTGTCCACTGTATTATGACGTTTATAATGCGAATGCGTTGGGAGCACCGGAAGAGTAGAGCCACAAGCCTTGTGCGAGGGCGTACGTTTGCCCACCTTGATTGACATACTGTACATTAGTACACTTCGCTTCTTAATTCTATAATTCAGATAAGTTGGGATAGTGATGGACAGCTCTGGCAATCTATCTTTTTGTAGTGTTCAGCCTCCAGCTCCAGCCACTTCCCCGCGCTTCAGCTCCACTCGTTCAATTGCTCTTGTTCACCCGGGATTTCCGACCTTCACCTCTTTTGTCTTCCAAGTTTCGCTATCTCTCTCACGGTAGCATCGAAACAATCCACGCCGGCCAATCATCCGGGAGAAATCTGTTTTCGCGATCTGTGTCGCCGGCTGTTTCGCCTCTCAGAATGATCCTAGCTCGAATTGATTTGATGCATTTCGATTGACCCAATAACAACGCATCGCCAAGATGAAATCTCAAAGCGCGAGGTACGATGGTTTGAGAAGCGAGCCCAGAGTTTTGAACCACTCACCTTCGAGCCTCGAACCTACAGGGCTGGAGCCCGACCGAGTTTGAGGCTGAGCCTCGAGCTCAAGCCTCACAGCCCCTGACCTGGCGAGCCCTGGTTGACAGGTAAGCTCAGGCGCTGGCACTTGGCGCCCCCAAAATTTCTCTTTCGGTGCAGATTCAGAAAATCACGACATTTCTAGTGGCTGATCTCTGGCCAAAATGAGGGTTTTCAGCGCATTTGCGCTGAGTGTGGCTTGTGCGGCCATGCTGCCACTGCGTGAGACAAAACTATCCATCGTATTGCGTCGTTTTTACTCGTCATTTTAGTCTTCCTTGCCCAATTCTGCGGCGGGGGCGTTGTTGTCACGAGCCAAGACGATCTCGACGAAATATCCGGCCTCTGCACGACCATTAACGGCTCCATCGGCATTGACGAGAATTACTCTGAGCCCTTTGCCCTGAATGGAGTCACCAACATCACTGGGGGCCTTGAAATTGTATTGCCAACACAGCGACTGCTCCAGAGCTATCCTCGATTGAATTGCCGGACCTTGAATATATCGACGAAATCAAACTTCCGGATTCAAGTATTAAATCATTTGCCGCCCTGCGGCTTCAGTCTATTGACAACATCTGGCTCGGCCAGGTCGGGCTTGGGAGTGAGGCTCGGTTCCCATCTTTGACAGAGGCGCGATATCTGGACGTCACTGCGAACCAGTCAACGTATGTCACTCGCGCTGAAAAAAAATCACTGGCTCTCTCTCCGGCGTTGCGGCATGGACGAATGATTCCTACGAGGACCATAGCGAGACAGGTACTTTCTTGAATCTGACTTTTACGTCTCTCACGCCTGCCGGCGATATTTCCATAACGGCGAGGACATCGAGGTTTGCCAGCTGCGATAATATCAATTGAGATGCCAGGCGCTGACTAGTCGCAGCATCTTACTACCGAGCCTGGCCAATGCTAGCACGGATGGTTACGGTGGTGGCAGCGGGAATATCAATGTACATGTCCTTGGTTCTCCGGCCCCCATCAGCTTCCCAAAACTGGACCATGTGAGGGGCCGTCTATTGAATTGAAGGGACTTATCTCGAGGTAAGCAAGGGCTGCGCCGAAACCGTGTCTTATCACAATCTGGAACTAACGCATTTTAGTCTCGATTTCGGCTCTTTCACCAACGCGATGGGCATGTCATTCAGCATAGGTACATCATACCCCCTTAAATGTCAGCCTCAATATCAAAAAAGCTGGGAGTATTTCCCTGAGCGGTTTGATTGACGGGTATGCAATTAACCTCTTTCCCTGCCCTTCGTCATCCGCCGTGGCCTCCCCTGACATCCCCTGACTCTTGATTGACGGCTATAACAGGGTCGACCTCCCCAACCTCTCGGGCTTTCCGAAACTTCCAGATAACTTCAGACCTCGCGCTTGACTGCGCTCCATTGGACTAGCACTTCAACGAGATTTCGGACAAGATCCAGCAAAGCAGGTGGTATAAGGGAAAGTACAGCTGTACATCCGCATCCGAATCCAATTCCAGGTCTGCCTCCGAGGATTCCGACTCCGAGAGAAAGGAGTCATCAACGGATATCGAGGTCACCATCGGCGTCGTGGTCAGTGTTTTTAGAGTTGCCATTCTCGTGTTCTCGTATATTCGGTGGTGGTGGAGGAGGAGGAAGCATGGTGGGTTTGGGAAGCCTAAGAGTGTCAATGACGAGGTGGAACTACCAGCGTACTCGGCTTCTCCTCTTGAGGCCGTTCGAGCTACGAATGGTTGTGGGGATGGTCATGCTGGTATTGGGCGTCCGGATACTGATGAGGCGCCGCCTGCGTACTCTTCTCGGTAGTAATACGGCTTTGTTATTGCATAGCTACTAGTAAGAAGCAACCTTCAACATTCTGTACTCATTCATTCAGAGTTATCGCTATTCTAGCGTTACTACAGCCGTAAATTCGATTCACTGAAAGTCCAGTATCCAGACGTCGCCCAACCGCTCATTAGACTCGGCAAGACCACCATGGACAACGATCCGAGATTCTGAAACCCCCATCACATCTGCATCGAACCAGCCACGAGCTGGAGGGGCTTCACCTCCACCCTCGACATCGACATCAACCTTTGCCCATTCACTCGACCCGACATGGAATGCCCAAATGTCAGACAACATCTTCCCAGCCCCCTGATGTCCCAAACTACTAGGATCATGTTCGCCGAACATCGTGACCAAGGACGGCTTCCCATCAATGATAACAGGGAGAAGACAGCTCACGCTCCGCGGGCTCGGTCCATTAACTCCATCAGCAGCATAGGCAATCGCCGTCCAGCTTCCCACGGACAAGTCAAACACATCAAGCGCCCCGCCCTGCTCCGTCTTCCCATCAAACCCGTTCATACGGTAGATTTTCCCGTCGAGATACGCGATTGATGTCCCACCTCTCTCCGGGCCAGGAGCCGGCACAAGCTCCGTCCACTTCCGATTCGGGATATCAAAAGCCCAGAGATCAGATAGCCGTCCCTTTTCAGGACACCCGGCGTGTAAGAAAAACTTGTCTTGTCCGTTACTCGTGAGTGCGTGGTAGCTCCGACCGACGGGGTATGGGGCTGCAGGGTCGGCCGGATGGACTTGGGACCATTCTCCTCCAGTTTCCGCACCTGTATCAAAGACCCAGATGGCGCCACTTTCCTCGATGGGTGTCATGGCTGTTCCGCCGCGGCCGGAGAAGATGTAGATTTTCTCGTTGACAGTTGTTGAGGCTGTGCCGACTCGTGGCGAAGGGGTGGTTGGGTGGTTAGTGAGTTTGGCTATGCCCGAAGTAGAGAACTCGCCTATAATCAATAATTTTCAGCATTGTTACCTGGGGGATTTTTTGGTACGAAGGAGATATCTTACCCGGCTCAAGCGGGACGTAGTACACAGATGAATCCACGGGCTCGCGGGGTCGCAGCTCGCCGCCGTAGATGTAGGCATTGCTGCCGACAACAGACAGGGATTGAGAGGATCGTTGTATAGATGGATCAACGAGGAGTTTCTTCCATACAGCGCGCGCCATGACGTGAGTTGAAACGGTGAAAGACAAGAGTTGGGGAGGGGTTCATTCCACGGGGATGAGCGAGAGTGGCTTTATATCGTTCCAATGGGCTCCAAAAAAGCGAATCCATCATGGCATGATGCAACTGCGTCTGATTCCGAGAATAGAGCGTAAACTTTGGCTAGAAAGAGACATGGCACTTGGTGCTGGTGATCGGTTGTATAGATAGCCACCCACAAGGTCCCCATACGCAACGGCGTAAAATATTCCCCAAACAGGTTAGACCGGTATCAATGGGTGGGGTGTTGCCAACGTCTTCAGTTCCATTCGGACAACAATCAAGCTGTTTTTTCTCAGATATGCCAGTCCAGGCTTCGCCAAAGCGCACCTCCAAACCGAGGAAGATTATACGGGGTCATTCTGGCTGCAAGGCGTGTCGGAAGAGGGGCAAAAAGGTCGGCCGCCCCCCATTTTATTGCTTACAGCCACGTACTGACCGACTTCCCCAGTGCGACGAAAGTAAACCCTCTTGTCGAGCTTGCATCAGACTTCACCTAGAGTGCAGCTATCTCACGGACTGGAGCTTTCGGAATGTCTACCAGAATACATCTCAACAAAATGCCTGTCTTCCGCTATGCACATCCCCTCTTTCCTACTTCGATACAGAGACTCGTTACTTGGATCACTTCAGACACCATGTCCAGTATCTCCTCCCAGCATATTCATCTTTTCTAGCGCTTGGGGCTGTCCAATCTCCACATCTGAAATTTGCAGTCCTTTCCATATCAGCATCCAATCTGTCAATGCTCAACACTGCCGTTCAGACGCGAAGTCTAACCCATGACGCCCGTCGATCAGTCTTCAGCCCGCTCGTCAATCAGCTCCATCAAGCCCAAGCTCGGAAGTATCATGATCAAGCACTTTCATACTGTCGCTCCACAGACCCTTATCTCACTAACTCCGAGACGGACTCCGCAGCCATCCTTACCGCATACACCGTCTTGGCATACTACCACCACGCCTCAACAAACCACCGCCAATTCCGCTTCGCAGTATGGGATACCGTCCGCTTCGTATCGCGACATAGAGACATCCTAGCCGGCTCAGAAACGGGCCGAGGCGCACTCCAAATGTGGTACCGGCTCTGCGTATCTCATCGGCTCGGAAAACCGCCTGCTCTATTACTCGAGGGCGAGGGCGAAAGTCATTTTGGACCAAATCGGTACCCGGATTCGTTTCAGAGTCTTTATCTGGATTGTATCCTGGGGATGAGCGCGGATGATCTGGTCTATGATATCTTGATTAAGACTATTGAGATTAGGAGCAGGTTAGTTGTGTTCGAGGCTGTTTCGGGATGTTATGGGTTGTCTGAAATGAGCCGGGGGATAGGCGGGGTGGCGTATAATGTCCTAAGTCACCTCATCGGTAAGGAAGCTTCTAGCGACGAGTCGGTTGAAGCAGAAAATAGCTTCATGCGCGGTCCTCATCTACGAGGACTAATGGATGTGCAGCGTGGAAGATTAGAAGTGTGGAAGACACGACTGGCGAGGAATCAGTGGCCCGATAGAGTAAACACTGAATTTCCAACGCACCGCGACGCGATGAACGCGCTATATGCTCTGTTATGTGAAATGATGTTCGACGAATCTAATAACGGCGGAGATCAACAAAATCATGTCCAGAGGATAATCCAGATCCTCAACACCCTAGACCTCGCCACATCTGCTACAGCGGACATATACACATTCAGTCTCTCTGAAGTTCTGCTGCAACTTGCTCTAGTATACAAATCCGACGCCTTTTTCACCTACCTCTTGGATGATCTATGGTCCAGGCTGGAGACGAAGGCAAGGGGCTACGAGCACTCGCACTACCCGACGCACTTGGTGAAGCGAACTATCGCGCTTCTTGCGCAGTATCGTTCCGATGGAAGAGATGTGAGGTTTGCCTTGCCGGCTGTGGCTGAGGATATACCGAAGGTTAAACTGATGGATATCTACCATCCTATCGATTTGGTTATTTGCGGTTGTGCAAGGGGAGGGAAGTATTTTGTTGAGAGAGTGAATCTTCCATAGATTGAACCTGAACTACTGTGAATGAATACACCATACTCGATCCCTGGTTACCTGGTCTCTGCAAGACCTCCATCCACAGAGGCCTTGAAGTAGAATTATTAGAACACCTTAAACTCAACCAACCTCACAGTAACCCCCTCCTTCGGCGTAAAAACCAACCTTGCACCCGCAGTTGTAACAGCTGTCCAACTAACCTCTGTAATGCCATTCCCAACAGCCTCCTCATACTCATCCCCTCCAACCTCAACATCCACCCACTCCCCATCAGCCGCAGAAAGATACTGCACCCGATAAGAATCAGGAACATCCACATCCACCCCCTCATAATCCGTAACCGCAAATGCAATCTCCGCCCTAGAAACCTCAACTTCATTCCCAAAGTCAATCGCGTACCAGATCTCCTCGCCGCTTCCAGTTCCAGCGGGCGTATCCCACCAATTCTGGATCTCGGGGTAGAACCAGACCCGCCCGTCGATTACGTAGTGGATGTCGGCGTCTGAGACGTCAGGGATGCTTACGCTGCCAGCGGGGTGCGCGGTGTTGAGGCCCAGCTGGATGGATTTTGCAATTGGGCGCGAGATTGCGGGCGGGGTGACGCGGGGGATGTCGACCGTGAGCCGCGTTAGAGATTCTGCTGTTGCGACAACCTCCCCGTCGACTTCGACGAGTAGGCCCTGCGTTCCGTACTGGTCGCCCGTAGCGTCCCATTGGACGGCGACGTCGTGCCCGTGGTATAGGACGCTTTCCAGCCGGAAATATTCTGCATCGGCTAACGGGTTCACCTCGAGGATATCATCCGCACTCGGTCGAATCCCCACGAAGCCAGAAATAACCTGGTCGATGAAGCCCGAGTGGAAGTAATGCGGGGACCGTGCGAGCCCGACAATCGGGTACCCAGTATCAGCGTTATAGTCCTCCTCCAGATTCAAAGTCCCGCCGTAATTGGGGTTATAATGCAGCTCGGCGTACTGTGTTAGCAGGTTATTGTAATCGACTTTCGTTATAATTCCCTCGCCCACAGAGACGGGGTAGTGGTCTAGCAGATTCGCCAGCGCTGTTAGCGCTTGCGTCGTTTGATAAGGCCACGCGGGACCATTCCATTGGCACTCCGGTTGTGAGCCTTCGTAGCGGTACTGGACCATGTAGTACTCGTAACTTGGCTCATTGGTGCGGATTCCGTGTGCCCCGGCGAGTTTCTCGGTATCGAGAAGATGCTTCCATGCCTGCGCGTATTCTTCGGTATCATCAGGAAGATCATGCGTCCAGGGGACGTACCCGACCAATTCCCGTCCGCGGATGGGGTCCCAGTACGTGACGTTTTCGTTATCGACGTAGAACCTATCAATGAAGTGCTCCAGCGTGCCGTTCCAGAGGTGTTCCTGCACGAGGGACTTCAGCGTCTCTGCTTTCTCGGCGTACTCTGTGGCCGTAGCATCGTCGCCGCTCAGACGCGCGAGGTTCGAAATTGCCAGCGCATTTGCATACTGGTAAGCGTTTATACTCGGTCTAAACGCCTCCCCCCCAAGGAACCCATCATACCCACCAGACGCATCAATTGACGCAATCGTATACTCCGTCGCGTCCGTAAGGGGCTGAATATAATACAACCCCTTTGTAGTGTCAAACCCCCCAAACCCCAGACTCGCATTCCAACCACCATAAACGCCCTTCATACTCTCGATCCTGGCCACCGCATCATCAAGCACCCCATCAACAAGAAACCCCTGATACACGCCATCGGCAAGGACCTCGCTGAACTGTGTGTGGTCCGTGATATCACTGAATAGGATATCGGCGTAGTCTTCCTTGAATCGGCGATCGCGCAGCCACCGGCCTTCCCGGAGCTGGTAGTTTGCTGCGTTGATGAGGATTGCGTAGGGGCTTACTTGCCAGCTTACGTCGTTGATGAACTCTGTGGAGAGGAAGCCTAGTTCTCCGAGGTCACGCTGGTGCGCGCGAAAGAGGGACCAGCGGTAGTAGTAGACTTCTTGGAGAGCGTGGTTGGAGCTTTCGAAGAGGGGGATTCGGTTGAGGTACCAGGGGCCGTCGTTGGCGAAGTATTCGCTGGTTATTGCGGTGGCGTTGAGGGCTGTTGCGGTCCCAGTGAGGGACGCAAGGAGGAGGGGGGATTTGGGAAGTTTCATGCTCAGTTGATAAATACAGATTGAGTATGATGGCCGAAGGTTTGGCTTCGCATAAGTGGCGCCCTTGATGGGAGCAGGTCATGGCAAAATATATTTTGGGAATGTTGCATGCTACGCAGCAAAGCGGCCCCCAACATCCCCCGCCTGCTACCCCATGCATACGCAATTAACCGTGCAGTGGGTTTTTCAGCGAAGAAGGGACCGATTGGTGTTTAATCTCCTGATCGTCATTTCGATCGGGCTTGGTGCTCCAAACCCCGCCCGGAGTTTCTGCATTTTGTTCTCCTGTGGAGGCTGCCAGTTCCGATGATGCTCCGACGATCATGCAACGACTTGAACAATGCTCCTGCTCTAACTTCATTTGCAAAATGGCCGATACAAGTGGAATTAAGGGACAATCTATAGACAAGTATGTGCCCGAAATGACTCTTCACAAACTTCATTCTCACAAAGGCCCAAAAAGCAGGTCCGACACCATTTCTGCGAAGTGGACTCAATACCGCAGACATAACACCAGGCGGGCATTGTCCCATCACGATCTGCTTCTGCGGACAAGTGCGCCCGACGTTCCCTGCTCAGGGTGCCAAATACATATGTCCTGAGAGCCTCGCGGTCGGCGTAGGGAGCGTCGAGCTTTGGCAGCCATCTCACAAAAGGGCAGCGCCGACGAACTGCTGACATGACGTTGAGTGGCATCGAAATTTTGCGATCGATTGCAATGAGACCACCGAGCCCGTGGATTGCTTGGTTTGGGTGATACTCATGAATAATGTCGCAGAGAGCTGCCCGGATGTCAAGACTTCGCTGCGGCCAGTCTTCGAGTTGCGCGGTGTAAAGGATTCCCAGTGCATTCAACAAGACAGGCATAACGATCGGTCTGCTCACCATCGCACGCCAGTACATGATACTTTGTAGAACGTCGGTCTTCTTCCAAACCCCCAGTTGGCGCGTCATCGGGCCGTCGAAATTGATGGCCACCCCACTGACTCCCATTCCTTTACCGAAGGAAACGAGATCAGGCTTGTCATCCCCGTACTCGCTGCGTTGAAAGGCAAAGGGCGCGCCGCAGCGGATGGCGGTTAGGGCTTCGTCCACAATGAGCCACATCTTTTGTTCCGCGCAGCACTTTTGGAGCATCTTGAATCGCTCGGGCGGAAGGACTGCGCCGTCCTCGGTGCTGACCATGTCAACGACAACAGCGACACATCCATCTTTCCTAGCCGCGCGGAGGGACTTGCTCAGTTCCTGCGGTGACTCGGTCATACAGAGCACCGTTGGTTTGGGCCCAGATGCAATGATTTGGTATTCCCATTCTTTCGACGCATGCGCCTGGAAATGTCAGAGAAATATGACCCTTTTCTTCTGTATGGACGACAAACCAGAGGACCGAACGCTGCACCATAGATACCGGGGATGATGGCGAACTTCGGTTGTTTAAGATGTAACTGATTCCACCCCAGATATTCCAGGACAAAGTCTTGGATTTTCTTCCCATTCTCGGTCGGCAATGAAGTGGGCGCCAAGCCTGGTTTGCCTAAAACAGCCGGACTGGTTGAGCAGGTGTTGAGGATTAAGCTTGCGACAGTAGTCGGTAGAAGCGCGTCGCTGACATGGGCATGCAGCGAAATGGGATAGTAGCCTTGGAAAAAGTCACGGAACAGCAGGGTATACTCAGAAAGAAGACTGTGATACTTGCGCTCAACTTTGGCTGGGTTTTGCCCGTATTCATGCCAAAGCTGGCGCATCCTGCCATGCTTCAGGGTGCTCTCCCCCGAGTAGACGCACCCCCATGCGTTGTGAAAGTCGTGGTCTGGAAGGGCCACTGCGCCATTGGCGTGGCCATTGGCCCCAGTCGCGCTTTCCATTTTGATGGCCTGTGGTGGAGTGGAAAAGAAGGAAAGCGCATCAGCATCCTCTCATGACGGGGCGACCGCCATTCCTTTCATTGTGTTGAGTCGTCCATTGCCCCTCCTCGTAGTAGCTGTCATATTTTGTACGACGTTTTCTTGCGATGCTGACTGGCCATCTGCACTTGATCGACGGCTCATGGCTCGGGATTACAGTTCTATAGGTATGCAGGCCATGCACCTTGGATCACATTTCCGCCTTGGCCGTGTACTAATGGGACAATCATGTCTTACACGTGGTCGAGGAGTTAGGAACACAGCCAAAAGCGCTCTCAGGCTGGACGTGCAGTCAAACGCCACAAATGTGACTGTTTTCATGCTCACTGCATAGGGTTCGCATCCTGGAAGTCCGTCGACTAGACCAACTCCTATCTAATGCTCTGCCCCTGCTGCGTTGTGGCTGGCTACTCGGCTTGCGGGCAGAGACTGGGCTGGCTGATGTCTCTCAACAGCTTCTTGGATCTTCACTCAAGCTGCAGATGTTTGCTATTGCAGCTGGCCGAGAACTTTTAGCCAAAACTCACGCTGGGCCCGGGCGAACTGAGAACCGGCCTTGTCCGGAGCCAATGATCGGCATAATGCATCTGACTTGACTCGAAGGAAATCCAGGAACGCTGTGCTACTGTGACGCCGTTCATGCCTTTGCATTCGTTGCGGGGAAAAGACATGGCGAGCTGCGCGTCTGGGACTGTCCACCCGCGAACTTTATGTCCTACCCTCCCCCGGAGTTTGGCAGAAAGTAGTTCCCAGCTATCAATCAGTATTTATCGCTGAGTGAGAAGTTGCCCGCTATCATGTCGCCCGCCTTCATTGAGATCGAGGCCCAGGAAGACAGGGTCCCTCCATGCCTCTTCCCTATTGCGAGCTTACCCACGAATAACGAAAGAGCGGAGCTTGTTTCCCAGCACTTGCTTCTGGAAAAAACCTTGACCGATGTTGAAAGTCTTGTTGACAGCGACCAGCTCACGATTCCAATTGCTCTCCAGACAGCATGGGCCCTGACACTTCGCTGCTTTGCGCCATCGGACGTTCTCATTTTTGCCTATTGCGAAGATGACAAGAGTAGCACATGCACATCAACTCTCATCGGTCGGGTTGATCAGACCGAGATGATGGCAGTTTGTTTGCAGCAGTTCAAGGATCAATTGCCAATCTCTACCTTGGCAGCACCTGCTGGGTTTGCCATTCACAGGCTCGACGGCCAGCCTTCTCGTGAGCTATGCAACACAAGGCTTCATTACCGCAACAGAGATGACGGATCGGGCCGGGCTCTTGATCCAACACAGGAGGACCTTACCCTCACGGTATGCAAGCAGAATGGGCAGCTCCGGGGCTCAATTGCCTTCTATCACAATGTTATTACCGAGGCCATCGGTAGCAGCGTCCTTCAAACCTTCAAGCACATCTTATCACAGATCCTCAGAGGCCCCCATAACCACGTTGCAACCCTGTGTTCTGATGCGGACAGGGCCACGATCAAACTATTGACTCAGAGCATATCTTCTCCGCACGATAGGTGCGTTCACGACATCATCATTGAGCAATGCAAGGCTCATCCGGAGCGTATGGCGGTTCAGTCTTGGGACGGAGATCTGACATATGGGGAGCTCGACGACCTTTCCCTCCGGTTAGCCCATCACCTGGTAGCGCTGGGCGTTGGACCCGAGAAGTATGTTCTCAGCTGCTTCGAAAAATCGACATGGGCCATTGTTGCCCGCCTGGCTGTCCTGCGAGCGGGAGGCGCCTATATATCTGTCCTTGCCACGAACCCGCCTCTTTATCTAGACTCTGTTGTTAAACGTACCGATGCCCAGTTTCTGCTCAGCGATGCAAAGTTTGGGAGTCGTTTCAAAGATCTGTGTCCAACCTTTGTCGGCGTCACTCCGCAATGGCTTCGCAGCCTGCCGTTGAACCATGATACCCCATGCGACACAGTACGGCCGGATAATGCCTGCCTTGTTCTGTTCACATCGGGCAGCACCGGACAACCAAAGGTAAAGAGTAGCTCGTGATCCGCCAGACTATCATGTCTATACTGACGTCAGTTCAGGGTATTGTCCAAGTCCATCAGTCTTACGCAACTTCAATCAAAGACTACGTTCACAATTTCCACCTCGATTCAACGACTCGCTTCCTCCACTTCGACGACTACGCCTTTGACATCAGCAACCTCGAGTTCTTTGTGCCCCTCTTCGTCGGCGGCTGCTGTTGCGTCCCGCCCCCGATGAAGACGGCGGATGATTTGGTCTCAGCGATTCGCAGTCTAAACGCGAACATCGCCTTCCTGACACCCACTGTCGCCGTGAAGCTTGATCCCGCCGATGTGCCCAGTTTGCGAACAATATGTGTCGGAGGTGAGCCCTTGCCAAGGGAATTAATTACCAAATATAAATCCAGCGGTACTCATCTGGTCAATCAATTCGGCATGGGGGAGGTGGCAATATGCTGTGCATACAACAACAACATCCAGCTGAATCGTGGAAACACAATCGGAATACCAGCGACTGGCGCAATTTGGATTGTAGACCCCTCATCGCCAGAGCGCCTCCTCCCCATTGGAGCAGTAGGTGAACTTGTCATCGAGGGACCGCACCTCTCTCGCAGGTATCTTGACAACACCGCCGTTTCCCGCACTGGCGCAGGCTTCTTGACAAAACCACCTCGCTGGATGAGCGAGATGCACCCAGATCGCATTGCAACGCGCTTGTACCGCTCCGGCGACCTGGGGCGTCTCAACGCTGACGGAACGCTGGATTACATTGGGCGCAAGGACACAATCCTCAAACTCGACGGATGTCGCATTGATGCGGTGGAAGTGGAGCACCAGGCGCGCAAATGCCTGTCTCCGAGTGATGCTATCATAGTCGACCTACTTGGTGCCATCGACGGGAATGAGGATCCCAAGTTAACGGCCCTACTCTACCTAGACGACCACCCCAACGCTGCAGCACCAGTGGCTAACGGCGAGCCGGCCATCACCAACGCAGCTGACGATGACCTCGCGACCGAGAAGGTCAATGCAATTCAGCATGCCATTCGATCCGTTCTTCCGCCTTACATGGTTCCCTCTGCATATTTCCTGGTGAGCTGGGTGCCGAGAACAGCGTCGAAGAAGACAGACCGCAAGAAGATCCGCGTGATTGCCCAGAGGTACTACATGGCTGAGCGCAAGATGAGGAGTAAGTCGCCCTTCTTCGTTCAGCAGGGGCAAATGCTCCCTCCTTGAACTTGGTCTTGGTCGGATGCCCCTAGTGAGTGGGCCTCGATGGATGAGGTCCGTCTAGTCAGAATGCATGCGTTGTCAAAAAGAATAAGCCCAGAATATAAGCAGTACGTAAACGCAACATCCGGGGACAGACCCGAAACCAGTGAACTCCAGGCTCCCATTACGAGAATCCGGAAGCGGTACAGCGCTGCGAACCGGATCGCTGAAGAACCCCTCGGTGCGATTCAACCCCTCCAGATCCCGGGTCTAGATGCATCTTTCAGCTATCACGCGCATACGCCAAGCAGTCATTTTGCCAATATTCCGGATCATGGTCCGTTTGCCAGAAGTCGGACGCCCAGGTCGGAGCCCCGTCATTGGTCTTGCCACGCTTACCTGCAGATCTAGTGCTTACTTCATGGCCCGTACACCACGATAGTTGCCTTGAGCTCCAGCTCGGACAAACGACTTCCATTTCCAGAATGCAGTACAGGATTAATGCCTGCAGATCGCAACGATTGGCTCCGGACCTTCCCCTCATCTGCACCACATTACAGTCTGTGCTCGGGCGTTGCAGCGGCCGAACCATCCGAAAGATCCGAAACACTCTACAGTCTGCACAAACAAATGGAGTAGTACCTGGGAGACCAATGCGGGTAGCCTTATTTTTGCTTGCACTTGAGCACGGGCCAAGCGTTTAACCGACTGGCCGGCCAGCCATAGTCGGCATTAGCTTGGCTGGCTGAAAATTGATGGAATACCTCGCAGGGGCCGTGGTAGACAGAGTAAAGCGAAGACATGTGATCTTGTGACCTCTGGCCAGGTGCATGAGGTGCTTGCAGGTAGCAAACAACAAGTCTTGAAAAAGGGCTGGCTGGAATCGCAGGTGATGGGGGGGACGAGCAGTGATCAGGTCTGGCTCTGTTTCTAATATTATCATTCCCCTGAACGAGTGCAGGCTTTGTCCAGTAGTGTACCGGGATATTGCATACCAAACCATACCACACTGCACGGTAGCCCTTCCATGGCCCTTTTGACCCGTTATCTTGCAAACTGTGGCTACCTGATGTGCCGCCCAAAAGGAGAACAGTGGGGGGTATGAATGGTACTGGTAGATTTCCCCAGCTTCTTGATGTCAGAAGGGCATGCTTGTCCTACACAGATGCACAGCCCCAGCTCACAGACTCGCAAATACTCACCCATCTCCGCGGCATCCAGACGCCAATGCACCTGCATTGCACGGACCCAGACAAGCCACGTATGAACAAAGCCTCGATGTTCTTTCCGTAGGTAGGAACGGGTGTGGACTATGAGGGCCTCGGTGGGGGGGGCGCTGGGCAAGTTTCACGTGCAAGGCTTTTGTCAGACAAAGCTATGGGCACGATTCTCTGCTTATACTGCGAAGAATGCAGTGTGTATTTCAGCTGTAGAACCTTGTTGTTCGCAGTGAGCAAGATAGTGAAACTTGCCCAAGTCTCGAGTTCGGCGCTGGGAAAAGAGATAGATTCCAGTACTGCTACAATCGTTCCTATCGTGTTTTCTGAGATATTGTTCGATTGAAGTATACTCTGTACATCCACAATGAATGAAAGTGCCCTGCTATCTCCCCGAGCTACCTTTCCATCACCCGCGCCAATGACATCACGCGCGCAAACAGCCAGGCTGTCCTCAATGTCCCGGTCAGCCTATCAGGGCTTATACTGAATCGGCGTCGCCAATTTATCAACAAGCTAGAAGCGTCAGCGGCGCACACCACTTCACTAAAACCAATACGTACCCATTTCTTCAGCTCATCCTCCTTCCCGGCATCCCTCAGGTCCTGGAAAATCTGATCGGTGTGTTCTATCCAGCCCGAGAGCATCAGTAAACACTGGAATTGGCGCTGCCTCAATCAACGTGAAGACTTACCAGCTGTCCGGTGGAGCACATCCCGAGTAACCCTATCGCCCGCGAAGCTTTCAATAAACGCCACGGCCTCCGGGTCGTTCCCGACTTGGGAGAGATCGTAGAGGACGGCTATGTAACGGGCTATCAGGAACTGTAATGGTGCTGGTTGTGGCAGCGGAAGGCAAAGGACATACCTTGCTTATCATAGCCTTTAGGCTTAAGCTCCTGCTTACACTGTCGAATTGCCTTTCGGAACTCGCCAGAATCCCCCTCGTTCGGGACGCCGTCCGTGATGGTGAGTATGAGGAGGGGTCTCGGGAGAACACCCTGCGCAATGACATCGTAGACCATCGGCTTGAGGATCTTAGTGGTTAGATTCGTGCCTAGCTTCGTTGATCCCTGCGGCGTGAATGTCATTCGCTGTTCTACTGCCGGTGCGCGGAGGTTGTTCGCGGTGCTGTCATCCTTGTTGATAAAGCGCAAGTGCACGCCCTTGTTGTCGCCGACGAGGGTTGTGGCGACGTCCGTCATGAGGGTTACGAGGGCGCGGGCGCGGACCATGCGGTTGTCTTCGGCCATGGAGCCGCTGTCATCTAGACAATGCACAAGGATGTCAATATGTATATTTACGCCGGTTGGAGATGGTCGACCATGTTACGTACCGATGTAGAGGACTGGTTGATAAAGAGCAGACCTTGCCAGCTTCATAATGATGTCTGGTTGGCTGAGAACATTTGTCTGGTCTTTGCGTAGGGCTGCGGCCTTTTCGGCGACTTCTTGGACGTGCGGATCGCCTGGCGGGAAGAAGTCGTCGAGGCCGTTCTCCTGGATGATGTTGCCGATGTTGTGCTTGAAGTCGTCGACGGTTTGCGGGTCGGGAATGTCCTGGGTAGGGCGATTAGCATGCTCTAAATGTAGGTATATTTGACGGTTTCGATTTCACTCACTGTTCCGGGAGGCGGATTAGAGCCAGGAGGCGTAGGGTTGGCCTGGTTATACGCGGATCGAATAACATTCTGAATGATGTCCTTCACACCGGGCCACTTATCGGCGTAGGCGAGGGCAAACAAGACGGCACTGACAAGTAGCTGTGCCAAAGCAGAGGCATATCCACCTTGCTGGGCCTTTGGCGCAAGGGCGTTCTTGATGGCAGCATTCGTGCTCTGGTCTGCCAGCGCAATGGCCGTTTCGCCTCGAGCATTGGTCTTGGTCTGAGAGGCACCCGCCTCTACGAGCAGCTTGACGACCTCGGGATCGCGCCCTTGTGTGATCGCGACCATAAGGGGGGTCTCGTTGTTCCATTCGGGGCTAGACGCGTCGACATTTGGTTTGGGCTGTTGGTCCAGGAGTAACTGCACAATGCGCGCTCGGTTTTGCTTTGCATTGGCGGCAAGGTAGAGGGGGGTGCGGCCGTCGCGAACGGGCTTGTCGGCGGCTGCACCGCTTTGAAGGAGGAGCTTGACGACGCTGGGGTGGCCGTTCTTGATCGCGAGAGCGAGGGGTGTGAAGCCGTTGCCGTCTTCGGTGTTGATCTCGACGAGGGCCAGGTATCTCTGCAGAGAGGCTCGAGTGAGGGTTCCGTCCTGGGATTCACTATGAAGTGTCATCTTGCTGGTTGAGCGGCACGGTAGCGCGATTGGATGGCGTGACGTGAAGATAAAAAGAAGACCCAAGGGATCAGAGAGCTCTCGACTCCAGATGATTTTTTTTCGAGCTCTATACTCGCTGGCACAGCATCCGGCGTCAAGAGGTTATAAGCCTATCCCGGCGATTCCGCCCCCTCTTCCCAGGCCCGGTCAATTTCATACGAGACGTATTGTAATGGCATCGTAACTTCGCGCAGTTTGTGTGTCTGGTGATGCTTTGCAGCTTCTGAGCCTGGCCAGGTCGACAGTGAAGCCAGTCAGCCAGCCACCGAAGCTCATTCATGGACATATCATGGACGAAAGCACTGGCAAGCTGCATTGCTTCGGATTGACCGGAGGCATCCTGTGTACCAGTGGCTGGCTGGTGCGGGGTGTAAGACAGAGAAGCCGAAGGTCAAGTTGTTTGCGGGGTGAGAAGGTGGTCTTCGTGCGCTGGGCATGGGTTCATGCAGCCACTGGCTCTTTGGGCGAGCAGGGGTGCTGTCTCGTCCTATTGCAGTGGGGTGCTGCCGATAACACCGTGCTTTTCGGGGGCTGGCTGGATGGCTTGTGATGAGCTGTGCATATTCAGCCATCCACATTTTCTTCGCTGTCCTCGTCCTGATTTACCGCTGTATATTGGTTTGTCCTGGCTCTGGCTAAGGTCATCGCACTGCCATCTCCTATCCCCTTGGTATTTTGACTTCACATTCGAAGTCTGAAAACCCATCCAAGACAATGGTTTACAAATATTATGCCATCAAGGGCATCAGCGCCGGAAAGGGGCCTAATGGCGAAGTCCCGCAGCGACAAGAGATCGACGCCTGGAGTTCGAAGCCTGAAAACCGAACGCAGGTGGTGTTGTTCCTGAAAGCATTGCGTCGACTTCAAGATGTCCCTCCAGGAGACCGTGACTCGTTCTTCCAGATTGCAGGTGAGCCTTGAAATTCTGAGCGCAATGGAATCGGTGGAAAATCTCATGGCGGGACAGGAATCCATGGTATGCCATTTACATCCTGGGACGAGCCGTTCGAGACGGAAGAAAACGTCGCATTGAAGGGATATTGTACGCATGCGAATTATCTATTTCCCTCCTGGCACCGACCGTATCTACTGCTGTATGAGGTAAGTGGCTACGAAGGTGAGGATTCTCGAGTCTTTTCTGACCAGCTGCTCAATAGCAACGGCTGTACGAGATCATGATCGACGAAATCATCCCCCAGTATCCCGAGAGCGACCGACCATCTTTGCGCGAGGCAGCAGACACCTGGCGACTCCCATACTGGGACTGGGCGATCAACCCTAGAGTCCCCTGGCTTGCTGCTGATGCCGAGCTTCAGGTATCGCTGGCCGGGAAACTCGAGACACTCCAAAATCCGCTATATCAATTCCGGATGCCAAACGGGAAGCAGATGGAGGCTCATGGGGTTGGCGATGTCAAGGCTATGGGCGAGGACACAATCTATTCAGTGAGCCTTTCACCTCGTCCCCGAGTTTGACTGCTACTCAACGTGCTTCAGTATGGTAAATGCATTGCGACGAGCCGATGCCCAACGGAGGAGCAATCAAAGCCAGATAGTAGAGATTGGATCCAGGGGATTGTGAACAACCAAGGGGTGGAGAAGTACCTGACTCTGCACAGCGCTGTCGATGGGAAGAACTATGGCGCTGCGGCCGAGTTAGTCTATCGACTGCTCACGTATCCTCTAGACTACCAGGAGTTCGCAACCACGGCGGTCGGCGAGAACGAGCCCAAAGTTTCTGCGGACGTGAACATCGAGTTCATCCACAACAATGTCCACTGGTGGGCTGGAGGTGATGGGGGCCATATGTCGCAGATCCCCGTCGCGACATTTGATCCGATCTTCTGGCTTCACCATTGGTAAGCAATCCTCACTCGGTACATATGACCTTGCTAACGAGTGAAAGTAACATCGACCGTCTGTTCGCCATATGGCAGGAGCTGAACCCGGACAAGTTCTTCACCGATGGTTACCGGGGCGACTTTGACCAGCAAGTGATCGGTCTGCCTGTAACAGTCACTCCAACAACGCCCCTTCGACCATTCCACAAGGACGAGGGGGGCAAATACTGGACTTCGGAAGAGGTCCGGGATTTCCGAACGCTTGGGTATACATATCCCGATCTTCACCCTGTGAAGCCAGGGTCTGAGGCCGGCTTCGACGCCGACGCGTACAAGACCAAGCTCTTCGAGGGCGTAACTCTGAAGTATGGCGTTTCACGTCTCGAGGCTTTAACTCAGCTGGAGTTGTCCAAAGCCGGTGTTGGCAAGCCGCTTCCAGAGGGAATGCGCGAGGTTAACGGAGGCATTGCTGGTAATGACTTTGCCATCAGTATTCGCTACTCCAAGTAGGTGCGGCCTTCTTGCGACTATTCCTTGGCTGACCCTGCCAGATTTGCTTTTGGCGGCCGTCCGTTCAACATCGAGATCTATCTGGAGCCCGCCGATGGCAGCGGAAAGCATTTCACCCCAGACGAATACGTTACCAACGTATACAACTTCAGCACACCTGGCACTGTCAACGGCCAGGAGGTTTGCAGTAATTGTACTGACTTGCAGGCACGCGACGTTCGGCTAACCGCCTATATTCCAATCACGCCGATCCTCAATCGTCTAATTTTGGAGGAGCGATTGTCTTCGTTGAAAAAGGACGATGTCGAGGCAGTCCTGAAGCGCCTGTATTGGCAGGTTACAATGGTCAGTTTTATCTTTCGGCGATTTGCGGGCTTACTGACCATGGAAGGCTGGTCGTCCACTTCCTGAGGATCAATGGGAAGCACTCAATATGCAGATTCTGGTCTCGATGGCAGAGATGTCTCACAGCAAAGACCCAACCACACCCTCCAAGACCCAGACCGAGCCTGAAGTGCTTCCAGACGTTGGCCAGCCTGAACCCCCACGACCGTTGGAACCGACAGCTCCTCAGCCTGCACCTCCTCAGCCTCCAGCATCGTAGGTCTTCCAGTGAGATATAGAAGAATTCAGCTAACGCCATTACAGCCTCAGCCTCACTGTCGTGGAGCCGTTGAAGCTCGAGCAAGAAATCTCAACGGGGCGTTCCATTACCGTTGAGTCCTCGGGAGTCAACCTAACTGCACCCGACAGGCGCGACATGAACCGAGTGGTGTTCTTCAACTACGACGTAAGCAAGGGCGAACTCGATCTGGACGACGACGATTATGATGTCCTAGTCAGCGTCAATATTATCCGCAGGCTCGCCAACATACAGATCCAAACAAAGCCTGCTCTGGAGAGTTGGGAGAGCAAGGCGATGCTCCCCTTCCCCGCTTGGCTGCAAGGTCCGGGTCTTAAGATTCGCGTCGACGTTAAGGAAGGCACGTTTGAGGTGTACCTCAACGACAACCATCTGTACTCGCTTCCGAAGCAGTTTGGGAACAAGGGCATCACCCACGTTCAGTATGAGGCGGAGCCAGATCCGCCAGCTCTTGGTGGCCAGTTGAGTGTAACTAGTGCTTAGGCAAGACTGAGAATGATAGTCCTCATTTCTGTAAGACGCTGCAAGTCCAACGTACGCCGATCGTTCCTTCTCTTTTAGGCTCCTCCCCATAACAGACCCGGGCAGCCTGATTTTTTTCGTGTCCCCATTCTCATATTCCATCCAATTTACCCATCTCATGTATGAACTAGTGGAAGACCTTATCCATCAACAATCTTCATTACACTCCCTCGTTCATTTTTATGCAGCAACCTGGGAGGGAAATCCCCTCCCAAACAAATCAATCGTGGCCAGACCTTCCACTTCAAATCGCTGTCGCCCGTCATCTTTACCCCCATGGCTGTCGCCTGTACTCGTTAAAGAACTGAAGAAACTCTCGCAGGACCCCATCCTTATGCCGAAAATAATTTGGAAGTCGGAACCCCCATTTGGGCCGTGCGGTGAATGTGGGAAGGTGACGCAGATGCACTGCTCTCGCTGCCTTGGCGCCCCTCAATATTGCAGCGACAGCACGGATTGTTACTTCTACTGCAGTCTTGATTGCTACCAGAAGCAGGAACCTACTCACCAGCCTCGCTGTTTGATTCTGGAGCGTCGCAGAAAACTTCTCCGTGCGGCAAGACTGATCCGGGAAATGCTTTTCGGATACAGAGCAAGACGATTCGATATGGACCTTTCGAAGATCGAGTTTCGGAACGGAACACTTTATCTTCACCAGAGAAAAGGAGTCGATACACTCAAGAAGAGACCGGGGTCCTTTCCTGAGAATCCCGCCCTCAGAGTTGAACATAGAGAGTCCGTCCTCTCTAAACACATTAATACCAGGCGCATCGTCTTGTTGGCTCCACTAACGCACAAGCTTCTCGATCGTGAGACTACTCCCTGATGCTGTTGCGCGCCAGCCTATGCTAACCTATTCAACAGGCGATTTTCGAAATATCCTCGCCTTGGAGCTGAAGATCGGAAAGCCGACCATGACAGTGAAGCTCGTCCCCGACACCGAGTCCGTCGGACATCCACATGCCGTAATAAAGATTAAGACGCCAACCGGCGAGAAATGGATTCTCGATCCGGTTGGTTGCGTCTACGGGTTTCGCGAAGTGCTTGTCCCATACTGGATGTATATGAGAGATAAAAGATGTCGAATTGTGGCTACAAAGGCATACACCAGAATGGCCACAGAAGATCTTGATCAGGATCTCACGAATTCAGGCTCAGACAGACAAGAGCAAACGCGGCTCTTGCACGAGCGCGGTGCCCGCTGGTATTTGATTACACTCCTGAAAAACGGGCTTGAGAAAAGTATGCTAGACGGAGCACCTGAATTGTTCGAGCAGAGAGTAATCAGCTTCAGGCGCACAGTAAGGGCGGCCATGATATCGTATAGCCAGATGTTCATAAACGTTTTTCTGTAAACATTCTTATTTAACAGTTCTTGTAGCAGCCCCCCCATGCCTTAAGCAGTGAGGTTCAGTTAGTCTTTATCAAGCTACAAAGTGTAAACCAATTTCCCTCCACTAACTTTGTTCGCCCTCAGCTCATCCAACCCCTTGAGTATTCCTTCAAAGCCACTGCCACCCTTATTCAGGAACACCCTCGGCGCCTTCAGCTTCCCCTCCGCCAGCAACCCCCGCGTAATCTCCCAAAACCCCTTCGCAAACTCAAACTCCTCCGGTATAGCAGGCGTCACGCTCCCAAACTTCTCATACCGCTCCCCAAAGATCGTATACATAATGGTAGTATACGGCCCATCAACATTCGGATTTACCTTCTCAACCTCCTCCTTCTGCACGGGTATAATAGTCGCATACTTCCCCCCCTCACTGCTCAAGCCCTTCCCAATAACAGCCGCACCATACCCGGTACAGTCCCACGCAAGCTTGAGCTTGTTCCCCGTATACCTCCGGATATCATCTCCCGCGGTCGGAGACTTGTAGTCGAAGACTTCTTCCGCGCCGAGAGACTTCAGGTACTCGAAGTTATGTGGTGACGAGGTCGCGATCACTTTGTACCCTGATATGCGGGCGTACTGGATTCCGTAGATCCCAGTTGCCGTTGAGCCGCCGTAGATTAGGATGTAGTTGTCTGACGGCTTTGCTGAGGGTGAGTTGGGGAGGGGGAGACCGAGTGTTCGGTAGAGGCCTTGGCCCTGTATAGCAGTCAGCTCAGCTCAGCTCATTATGTGCTAAAACCACAAGTCGAAAAATAGGTCAGGTCGATTGGGAAGACATACAACAGTCCCAACACTAATTCCCAAAGTAGCCGCATCCTCATCGGTTACATTATCCGGGATCCGAATCTGTACATCCCCCTTCGCAACAATGTACTCCGCAAATGCCCCGTTCTCGTGTTGCGTGCGATCACTCCCGTGGACGACGCCTGTAATCCGATCCCCCTTTTTGAATTCCTTCGTCACCTTCGGACCAACGGCCTCGACGATACCGGCGTAATCGCAGCCGACGCGCGAGCCGGCAGTCGTGTTCGGCCCATCGATGTGTTTCCAGTCGGTTGGGTTTAGACCGACGGCGTGGACTTTTATGAGGATGTAGTCGTCTCTGAGACGGGGGGTGGGGACCTCTTGGATTGAGGCATGTCCCTTGTCGACGAAGACGATTGCCTTTGTGGTTGCCGGGAGGGTCATTTCGGTGGGATAGGGTTGGATATTTGGTCTTGGATTTTGCTATATGAAGGAAACAATCAAGAGATTGGTTGCCATCACATAGTTTCGAGGCTTTGGCCACGCGTTGGCCCTTTAAGTGCCCTCTTGGAGATGAAATCCATGTCTATGATTACCAATCAGGGTAAGCCAGTGAATGAAGCTTTTCGCATGATTTGTCATCGATGCCATGACGTGATCTTCCATTTTGCTGCCTGAGGTCACATAACGCATTCATCCCAGCAGAGCCAAGGGCTCGAAGAGAGAGCCAGCAGAGGAAATTCAACGAGCCAGGTCAATTGGATAAGATGATAGAGCAGGCGAGACCAGTTTGTGAGTTCTCTGCGCAAGGCTTGACGCGCCGGGATTCTCAAGGTCTGAGAACTGCAGAACTATGTAAATTGCCCGCGGGACTTCAAGCCCCGTATGGATAGCTATCGAAGCAGGGATATCATTGCACCTTATTAACCTTAGTAAATACGCAATAAATGGCTCCGTATTAGTACGTAACCCTGAAAGGTAGAGTATACCTAACCTTAGGGCAGTTTAGGAGGTCGCCTTAGCTCGCCTAGAAACCAGCATTCCGCTTCGTAACCGTCAGGACAGTACCACTAGGATCTCTCATGAGCGTAGTCGGCTGTCCAGAACCGCTCCGGACTAAAAGGCGAAGGTGGTGATGGATGCCTGCGTCTTGTTATTTTCTTTTTTACATCAAAGAGGGGTTGTCAACAGCCTTGATCGCCTGGGCTATAACTCCGACTCGCTCGATGCGGTTTTCTCGCCTCGGTACAAGCCTACCACTGCCAGGTCAATCTAACATAATTGCGCATCTCCGGTTCTCTATGTTGTATGATAGCGCAATGGAGCCCCGGTCGCTGAAGAATCCTTCAATCTCGACCATCCTGCCAGCCATCTAGTGTCTACTACCAGCAACTCAGGCTGTGCACCTTTGTTGAATGGTCTGTTCAGCCTCACACTGTACGATGGGGCATCTGGTTCGGCGAGGAAACAATCCATTCGCAAGGTCACTATCAACCCTTAGACACAGCGCACCAACCTCCCCCCACTATCTCCCCTTGAACAACCCATTCATACCGCCCCTCAGCGACAAATCAAGGGAAATCTAGCAGTCTAGCATTCCGCAAAAACAACCTCATCAAAAAGGACATGCGCCTCGGTAACCTCCCCCGAGAAAGTGCACAGTCCCACAAGGTTCAGCTTTGAATCAGGCACCTCAGGCTGAATATCGCCGCGAAGCAACACCCAAGAGGCCGCGTTCCAGATAAAGTCGGAGGCGACCGCGCCTGCCTCGGGGTCGTCGCCGAGGTAGGCGCTCACGGTGCATTGGTTGACGCTGGAGATGGGGTCCTTGAGTTGGACCCACACGGTGAAGTTGTGGGCTTTGGTGTTGTCGAGCCCAAAAAGGTCTTGCGAGACGGTGCCGGTGGGGTTTTGAACGGTGGTTGTTATGTCGCTGGGATTTGGTTAGTGGGGCAATGGTGATGGGTGAATGGGGGAAGGGGAGCGTACAGGTAGCCACTGCCCGCGTATGCGATGTCGCCGGTGGCAGCAGCAGCGACGGAACCTGCGACAGGGTACCAAGACTGCAGGCCGGCCTCGAAGCCGGGGTTGCTGAGGACGTTGCAGGTAGACATTCTGGTTGATGAGAAGATAATTGGTAAAGGTTTGGTTGGATAGGTGATGCTTCGCTGTTTGCTGTTGAGATCTGTTGTTGTGCAGACAGAACACGGGGCCGTCGCAAGCTTTATATAGCCGTACGCGACGAGGCTGTGTATCTGTGTAACTATACAGGGCCAAGAGTCAGACTCAGACCTCTGGAACTGATTCAGCTTTGAGATGCGCTCGGTCAATCCAGATCCAATCTCTAGTGCCGAGCTAACGATCTGCGCTGCAGGGCCGAGACATTGCCAATCCCAAGCTTATGTATACTTGGCTTATGAGCTGGACCACTTATGGTTTGGGGGCCGCGCGCCATGTTCCTCGATCCATACCCCACAAGCAGCAGTCAGCCTAGATCATTCTTCCTTTCCGTGGTCGCCTTGATGGAGGGCTGTCCCAGCCAAGCATCTTAACAAAGGCGAAGACTTAATGAGGCTTGCGAGCTGAGATCCGAAGGAAATGGCTCGCCTGAACTGGGTGGCCTAACCTCGTATCCGACGGACCGGAGTATGAGCATACCGTCTCCACGTTTATCATAAGTTGAGATCTGTGGAGAAAAAAAAACTGGGAAGTCGATCCGAGGTTGCGGACAGTGGGCCCGGTGGTCGGCCAATGCATCTATACCTATGCTGGGACAAAGTGCAGGCAACCAGACATCTTCACACTCCCGACAGCGCGGCGTACTTCCCCTTCTGGCGCCGTTAACAAGCGGTCAGTGCGGCGACACCGCATGTCTATGATGCCTGCAAGTGGGATCACGGCGAGGCTCTGTGTCCCACCTGGAGAGCAGGGGTCTCCCCCTGTACCTGGATGAGGCGCCCAGCTTAGCCAGCCCGGCCTGTCTCATGGAAAGTTTCCTCGCTGTTCAGCTATAAGAGAGATCCCTCTTCGTGGTTGTAGTCTATTTATGGATTCACTGAACTTGGGTCTGGGTTTATTGATGTTTCGGTTCGTGTTATACTCATCCAAATGAAATTACTCATTCACATGCTTGGGCACTTTATACCCCGGCGGAATCCTATACTGCCCATTACAGCTCGCCGGCGACCTGCATTTGAGATTGCACCGGCCGTACAGCTTACAATAACACTCCTCTGCGCTCGGACAAGCCGCCTGGTTCAGAACGCCAAGGTCAAGGGCCCCGTCATCATCACGCACGTCCAGAAAGAGGATGTGCCAAATATACGAGACGATTCGGCCAGCGACGCGGTCATCCTTGGGCGCAACCCCTCCGTCACGCAATGCCTTCGCGGTTCTCGCGTCCACTGCATCGGTCCCATCCAGCAACCACTGCCGCAGCGCGACATACTCCTCTTTGGTATGGCTCCTGATACGGTCCCGCGAAACAGCAAACTGCGCACAACACTGCGAACGCACCGTCTCATGCCGAGTAAGCATCTCCTCCGCCTCACCGCCAAATATAGCGGCCAACGCCTTGGGCAACGCTACATCCGAGGCGGCCCGCGCATCGAACGGGTCAACCGCGCTCTGGAACTTCATTTGCAGACTGCCCTGCGGCGTTGAGGATGAAGAGCAGGTACTCACACTCCAATCGCATCGGAGGTTATGGTATCCTGCTGGTTGGAGTGCGGACGCGACATCTAACTTTTCGAGGAGGTATGCGTTATCGTAGTCCGGCGCGTCGTTGTGCCAGGCCCAGCGACTGCCATGGACGAATACGGCGCCCGCAGACGGGATATCGTTGTAGTTGTCGATTAGGAAGGTGAGGTAGGCCATCGCTTCGTGGCCGCGGTTAGAGGGGACGTGGAGGTGCGAGGTGGAGGAGTCATCGGTAGCGTCGACATCGTAGATGCACAGATGATATTTCTTCGCGAGTGAGGGCTGTGTGAGCCATGAGGTATCGCCGTCGGAGGAGACGTGGGAAACGACGAGGACGGGTTTGGTCGATTTCGCAAGACCGGGGCAGCGGCCGCGCGGTCCAGGAAGGGAGCGGGCGGCGCTCTGGTAGCGGATTTTGGACCATGCGAACGTGCGCTGCGTGCTTGGGGGCCGGTTAGCGAGGATAAGGAGGGTGAGGATGCCGATGAAGACGGCGAGGTGGAAGACCGTCCGCCGGGTGCGTCGGTGCATCTGGCTGTTATTGCGGCATGTCGCGGAGAGAACCAGAGCACCGCGATAACTCAGATTGAGAATCGAGACAATGCCTGCCGGAAGAGTCGGATCCAAACACCCAAGACCCATACAAGCATCTCCACCAATCACTGACTAGCCCAGACGATCTTGGCATTGCTTCGTCTTGTTTTTCGAGTCTTCAGGGTTCAATACGAGCCGAGGTTCGGTCCGAGCTCGGAGACTGGGTCGACGCAATGAAAGTCGTGCCCTCCTTTTGTCTCCACCCTTTACATCGGGTCCTGTGCAACCGTTGCTTGGAACGTAGGAACAAAAGATATTGAATTTTGTTCGCACCTAGCCGTTGAGACAGCTGCGCTCGCATCCTTGAGGAATTCTTTTCGGAGGCTCGGAAATCCGGGCCTGCAGCCTGTGCGAACTGAACATGGGATTAGCGGTGAGAAAAAGCTCAACCGCCCTTCGTTTCAACTGAGTCATTAGCCTGAAGAAGACTTCAAGATGTGGCACGCAGATACATCCTTTAGATACGTTTGCTCGGGGTATCTCGCGGCAATCATTTCTCCACCTACCCCTCGACGACAGGGTCAGCCCTGAAGCTGGAGATGAAGAGTGGAAGATGGAAAAGTCTACTCATTATTAACATTCCAGGCTAATCCAGACTTGTCCCCAGTACGGATTACTCCTTAATATAGATGTTCTGGGCAATAGCTGGCAACACCGCATGATTTAGGAAAACAGGAAACCTTACCAAGGCACCCGCGATGCCGCACCGGAGTCGACTTCTCGTTGATATGTAGTCTCTCCATCTCAGCTGAGTACGTTTATTTAAGCCACTAGTAATCTACTACTATTATCAACGTGGTTAGGAAAAGATAGGACGAGCCCCGAGTGTGTTGCTGTAAAGACAAAAAGTCAGCCCTACTCGTCACAGACGATGAACCGACATGTAGGGCACCAGCCGAGTTAACCGAAGACATCTCCTGGTTCTCTGAAGAATGAAGATCTGTAGCAAACTAACAAGGGGCTGGTGAGACACTGCGAGATATGGGTACCAAGCGTGGCACGTTTGTGCATGGTTCATAACCGAGTCCCGACTTTTTTGACTGGATGTGTGTCCCTTATTTGTTGCCCTAAGGACGAGTGTTTGAGGTCAATGGAGCAGTTGATTGTGAACAGGGATTATGGCTCGTTTATGTAATAAATGCGAGACACGATCTGACTGCACAGCCACGATAGGGCCCACTTTTTGCTCCGCCGACTTTTACGAACGGGGGTTTTCGTATCTGTTCGTATCTGTTGCCTAGCTTGCCTCAGTGGTGAAGAGTAATGGAGTATGTTATACGAAGTACAACATTAGACGTGAGAAGGTTAGAAACTGCCCCCCAAGCTACCAGGAAAGCATTGATGATTCTCGAATCTGCAACTTGAAGCCAACGTCGGCCTGAAACAGAGCGCGTCGGTCTTTTTCCCCAACCGGTAACTGACACATCAAGGAAGTCGATCGACGGCTCGGTAGTCTCTCCCCAGTAGAGAAAAGATTTGCCCTCCATAAACGAAGCGGAGGCTGCCAAGCATGCCACGCGTCTGAGTCTGACTCGGGGCGTGCAAACCCAGCTATCATCGGATATGACTCCGTAGACCACCGCTCGTCAAGCCCTGCGAGGCTGCGCGAGCGAGGATGAGCGTCCTCAAGCTTTGGCACCAAGGGATCGGCAGGGGAGCTGTAAAGCTGCTGCAAGCCACAGTCCATGCAATACCGTTGCCACCCTCTGCTAGTCCTCTTGTGGTCCTCTTGGCTGCTGATCGCTCTTAATGGGTTCATTTATGGACCTGGGTTGAAACGTGCCAAGTACCACGGCAGTTGAGATCCAACGCTTCTCGAGCTTCGAAATAGAGTGAGGAAAGAGCTATAAAGAGGCTGCACCTGCCGGATCTTTCGCAAAGCATCCGATTCCAATTCCAAATACCAACGTTGATCCGGTATCATCGACACTTTCTTTCTTGCCTTCCCTTCTTTGTATTCTATACCTTACATAGTACCCTGTACAACATGTTCATCAAGAACGGCCTGCTTCTCTCCCTGGCGACCAGCGTGCTGGCCACGCACGGCGCCCGCTCGCACCCCGCCTCCAGCAAGCTCTCCAAGCGCTACACCTTCCCCATCCCCGAGTCCCAGGGCACCGTCACCTTCGATGAGACCCAGGAGATCTCCGGCGAGGTCTTTGACGGTGGCATGAAGACCTACGGCCGTGGCGTTGACTGCTCCGGCCAGAGCGAGGGCGGCGACTCTGACGCTGTCTTCATTGTTAAGGACGGCGGTACCCTCAAGAACGCCATTATTGGAGCTGATCAGACCGAGGGTGTTCACTGCGAGGGCTCTTGTACTATTGAGAACGTTTGGTGGGAGGCTGTTTGCGAGGGTATGTCCCCTGACTCCCTTCTATTCCATCACTCGTCAACCTGAACCATGACTGAATATTGACATAAATGAACAGATGCCCTCTCCCTGAAGACCGGCGAAGGTCCCTTCAACGTCATTGGTGGTGGAGCCCAAGGCGCCGAAGACAAGGTCATTCAACACAACGGTGGTGGTACCGTTACCGTGTCCGACTTTACTGTCTACGACTTTGGCAAGCTCTACCGCTCCTGCGGAAACTGCGACTCCATGTACGAGCGTCACATTGTCCTTGAGGGTATTACCGCTGTCGAGGGCAAGTACCTCGTCGGCATCAACAGCAACTACGGCGACACTGCTACTATCGACAGCGCCACCTGCGCTACCGATGTCAAGACCATCTGCTCTGAGTATAAGGGTACCGATAACAACGACGAGGAGGTGAGTACCTAGACCTACCATACCCTCCCTAGCTGCAATTTGTCGATTCGGAAGCTAATGAATGTATAATAGCCCGAGGAGATCGGTGATGGTCCTAGCGACTACTGTATCTACTCTGAGCCTCTCTCCGAGTGCTAAGCTATTCAATCCTATCTGGTAGCGGTCTGATGTGCTTGTCAGCAGCCTTTGGAAAATTCTGGATGGTTTCGTTGGTGCTAGCCGAGTCCTGTAATTTAGGTGCTAGGTAGAGCGACAGGGATACCAATATAATATCCGGATCGAATATGGAAGATTTGTATAGCTGAGCTTTCCGAGCTTTAACTTCGACTGACTTGACGCTCTGTGATGTTTTCCCAGTGCTTGTTCCGTTTTACATATATGAACCCGACTTGGTCGTTTCTCGCGCGGATCTACCTCGTAACAACCACCGCCAAAAATACCACAGCAACCCAAATCGACTCACCACCATACCCACCCGCAAGAATAAACCCGAAAATGAAAAGCGCGTGGTGGAAAATGATTATTTTTTGTAATAATCCATTAGAGAATATCATTATCTTGTGAATTGGCGCCTTGTGCCAGATCAAGAAGGCCGATACCCCGTCGTCGAACATCCCCATACTACCCACAACTTCCTAATTCAACCGCTTCCCTCTCCATCAGCACCTCCAATCCAATTGTCATAACTCTACCATAAACATTTCCACGTGTGTTCAGCCTGAGCCGCAAGGTGTAGGGCTGCCCCATACACCGAATAATCTGGCACTGACGGCTACTTCTTTGTCCGACTCTAGGAGCTCGTCAGGCCTTGGAAGGTTGTTGACCTGGACGACATCGGGGTATTGCATTCCGACGACAGTTCTTGTTCGTACACTGTCACCAGGGGACCAACATGGAATTGGGGGCAAGATGTCAAAAATACGTTAGTATCTCTCATATAGAACGTTCATCAGTTATCTTCTTCTAGGCATCTGCATGATGAAGTCATTTCAACACACCCCCTGTAGTTCTTTACCCTGAATACGAGGATCGGCCAAACCCCGCATGGAATACCCCGAGTTGTGGCGTCTGCAGGGTTCAAATAAGTGAGGCTGAATATCTTTCACATCGCAATGGTGGGAGTTTCGTTATCCACCTCCACCGTGGCCAAGTTTCCTTCTATTGGGTAGTATGATCGGGTGAATAACTTCCTATCCTCGCTCAGCGACAAAAGGAAGTGTTGCGGAGCAAGGTGAATTTCCAAATAAGGCTGAGGGTATAAAGCCGGGTGTATCTATCTCACGGGTCGTTTCTTCCCAGCATCATCGAAGGCATAATTTTGCATCTCAATGATGCTCATTCCTCGTCTAGGCTACGCAGCTTTTTTCTTCCTTCTCCAATTGACATAATGCCAGGCCGTCACATTCGATAGCGGCCCGGTCCTAGCAAAGAGCAACGGCTCACCAGTCAACATCCTGGTAGCAGCCGACGAGTACAAGTGCGTGGCGCTCGCTGTAGACGACCTAGCCCTGGATTTTGGCCGTGTCGTCGGTGTCAACGGGACCGTTCACCAGAACGCCACGCTTCTTCGTGCCAGGTACGACGGCGTGCCTATCATCGCAGGAGCAGCCGGCGCGGCACGATCTATGGACTCTGTGGCATCTCTGAGATGATCGGTGTGTCGCCTTGGTGCTGGTGGGCGGATGTTCCCATTAAGACCAAGGAGACAATCTACCTAGGTTCAGGCGATCGAGTCCAAGCCTCGCCGTCGACAAGTACCGCGGGATCTTTATCAATGATGAATAGGAGCTCATCAAGTGGTCGGAAAGCAAGTGGCTGAGAAGCCCTACTGGTGGCGTCTTCGCGAGCGAGTTCCATGAACTTCTATTGAATTACTGCTTCAGCTGAAAACGAACTATTTTTGGCCGGGGATGAAGCAATACAATGCGTTCTATCTCGACGACCACAAGAATGGACCGCTCGCAAAGGATACGAGATCATCATGGGCACGAGCCACCATGAACAGATGACGTGGTCGTACCATGAGCAGCAGATTATGCTGGCGGAGAACTAGGACTGGAGTGAGAACAGAGATAACGTGACCCAGTTTATGGAGGAGGGGGTAGAGCGCTCTAAGAATTGGGAGTCTCCCTACACGATGGCTTGCTCGTCCAACAAGGCATGATTCAGGACTATGTCACTAAGCCGCTTGAAGAAGTAGGCCAGACCTGGTCTCTTTACAAGGTTGGTCGATTCCGCTGCTCGGGCTTCGTTGAAAGTTTATTCTACCAGGAAGTCGGCAAATACTGGGAAGCGGGCATGAAAGTATCAGAATTGACCACACTGATGTGCACTGACGATAACTTTGGTAACCTTCTCCGGGTTCCCATAGCAGAAGAGACATAGCGGGACGCAGGCGCGGGAGTATACTACCATCTCGGTTATGTTGGAGACCCTCGTAGCTACGACTGGATCAGCACCAACCAGCTTGCCAAGCCGTGGGAGCAGATGCACATTGCTGACCAGCGTCAGGCGCGTGAAATCTGGGTTGTTAATGTCCAAGACTTGAAGGGGTAGATAAATTAAAGTTACCCAAAGCTCCTCCGTCATTCGCAGTCACCCTTTTGCTCAGAATTACCAGGAAGTCCCCATGACCTTCTTCCTCGATATGGCATATGACATTTCTTCCTTCCAAGGTTCTCAAGTCCCAAATGACTGGCTGAAACGGTGGGCTCGAAGGGAATACGGTCCAGATGTCGAGGAAGCTGTGGCACAAATCTACAATCTACATGGCAGACTGGTCATGCGCCGCAAATACGAGTTTTCTCCTGGAGCCCATTTGCATTCAGCACGGGCCGCCGGAGAGTTGGTTTATCAAGTGGTGGCTTGTATGTGGTCGTTGGCTACTGCGTGGACGGCTCTGGCGAGCAGCTGATAGTTACGCACCGTGTTTCTCTTTTGCGGAGACCCTTCCAGACCAGCATATCATATGACAATCTTATCACTCAATTCCCTGTTAACCCAAATGTTGCTGAGATTGCTAAGTCGTGCCATGGTAAAGCTGGCTAGCCCTCAGCCGGGCACCGCGACAGCACCCACTCAACTTCTGACCGCGCGGGGTCCTCCGGACCTCCGCCTTCGTCCTCACTCGTCGTATTCTTGATAATACGATATCTATTTGTCCTCGTTCCTTACACTAAAGAGCCCCTAATTGACAACCGGAGGAGACCCTCTCCTTACTAATCAATATCCAGCCCCTCGTTCGACGGGTCATATCGTATGATTATATCGAGTCGTATAACCATATTCAGCATATTGAGAACCCCTTTTCATAGCCCCTGAAAAGCTATAAATTGTAACTAAAAACTGTAGCTAGAAAGAACAAGACCTTCAATATATTTGTTCACAGCAGATATTGGTCACATGACCAGACTTGACACTAGTAGCCACCTCCGTAGCTCACACTAATCGATCACCAACGAAAATGCCCCTCCTTGTTTACCGGTAGAACTGGAAGATTGCCCGCGCACACCTTGACTCGTTGGAAAAACAAGATCACCATGTCCGGAGTAGTCCTTCCCTCGCATACGTGCTTGACAGCGCCAGACCGAAACAGCTCGCCAGATCGAAACGGCTCCTTGTTTCACCATATGAGCGTCAGCCTAGGTGTAAATTACTCGACATCAACCACTAATCATCTGAAAGAATGAAGGTCTGATTTCTCAATCTAGCTGCAAACGGTGGTTTAAATACACAGATAATAATCAGCAATCTAGCCGGAAACAGCAACTAGAAGAGATATAACTTTTGAACGGTGGCAATAGCAGAAAATTTCTGCATAAACCTCGGTGATTGGAGGTCGTCAATCCGATATCCTAAATAGGCAGGTCGTACGGTCGACACACCACAAGTCGTGGTTAGAGCCCTGGACATCGCCAGATTTCCCCCCCCCCCAATGAAACACTTGAACAAAGGAAAACACGCTTTCAACAAAAATCATGGTGGAGTCATAGATCTAGCATTGCTGCCAGTCAGCAGTTTCTTCAGCGTTATGCATTTACCGACCGAGCCTGGCCGTGGGGATACTTTATTTACCGAACAACCTATACCTCGGAAGAAGTCTGGGCTACCGGGCTTGCCAAACTGAATCGGTACTTCGAAGCCTATGTTGATCTTGCCTCAGAACCTGAGCCAGACAGAATCATAAGAGAAGGATATCGTAATGTTGTTATCGAAGACCGAGAGACACTTGACAATGTGGATGTTGAGGTTGTCCGACAGCAACATCGAAACTGGCTTTTGCGACATGGGTTTGGAGAAAGAGATGACTCGCCGCGACTGGGCTATTGTCTTATGATTGATGAGCAATGTCTTCGCTCTATCCTTCTTTGTCGGGAGCCTGGAGAAGCGAGGACTATGCATCCACAGGAGTATACCAAGGGGCCATTTGGATATATCAATATCCTTCATCTCGACCATGACCCCGCAGATCCGGAATATGACTCTGGACCCCGGCCGTTCCTCATATTGTTAGCAAGCATGATACTGTTGAGCTTAGGGGGGCGGGCAATGAACAGTTGGAGTTGCTTGAGGTGGCTGGTGTTGGTTAGAGTGTGCTGATCAATAGGGGTGGGCGACTTGCCAGTATCCGATTTCTCAGCATATTGAATAGGCTTTCATCTACAGTACCTACCTATCACTACAGGGTTCATGCTTATGCAGCAAGTAATCAAGTCCAATCAAGTCCTGGTGGTGGGAATATCCTATCCTTAAATCCGGCCAGAGGTCAATATAAGACAGTTAAGTCTATAGGTTAGATTGACGTTTTACACGGTCTCTTCTTCACCATCTTCATCTCTAGCTTTAGGGGCCCGCTATACGCACGCCGCGCTCACTAGCTACACACCGGGTGAGTTCTCAATCATACATCAGGGAAAACAGTGAGTCACCACGGAGGGCCTGAGCTTGTTGCAATCTTGAGCAATCTTGATGTTAAAGCTACGGGGCTTTGTATATATAATTACTTGGACCAATGTACTTTCAGCTTCAGACTACCTAGCGCAAAACCTGTAAAGGGGTAACAAAACAGACACTGCATCATGTAGTAGGCCCCTTGTTCTCTATCAAACAACAAAGGCCATATTTCCTTTATTTTTACTTTAGGCTAAGTAGTATACAAAGAAGCGCGGTACAGCTACTCCTCCGTCCCCTTCTCATTGCAAGAACCCACCTGTTCCAAATGCTCCAACCCCCTTCAATGAGGGGCCGTTTCCAGCGCCCCGCTAACTGTGTCATTGTATACTGGAATAAGTAAGATATTGAGCGTCACGGTCTAGGCGTAATTACTGGCATCAAACACTAGGAATATAAAAAGATAAAGGTCTTATTCTCTCAATCTAGCTGCAAACGGTGGTTTAAATACACAGAAAATAATAAGTAATCTAGCCCGATAAAGCAACTAGATGAGATATAACTTTTGAACCGTGGAAATAGCAGAAAACTCTGCATAAGTCTTGGTAATCGGAGGTTGTTATTCCGATATCCTGAATAGGAAAGTCTCATATATGACTAGCGGTCATATACGGCTGACATAAGAAAGCTAACTCTAGATAGGGTTGGGGATGCACCTATATAGCCCTTGGTATAAATAGGCAAAGCTAACATGTTCCAAGTAGTGTCTTTCAAGCATAGGTTTTATTAATATCTTTTCTGCGGGCGCCCTTCTACCTTAGCATCAGATTCCTCCGCTAGGGAATAACGTTCCTTAGAATTATTGGTTTGCGGATCTTCTTTACTGTTATAATTTGGGCTGGCTTGAAGGTGATGGTGTGACTGCTGCTGCATAAAGCCCTTGGAAGTTACTGCCGTCAACCTTGCTAATTAACAAACCGGGATTACCACAGTAATAGAAGGCGACTAATTTGGCATGTTAGACCTTCTATTAACTCAAGGCCGAAGTACACGGCTACGCGACAAGGTCGACCTCAATTGTTTCCCCTCGTGTTTTGGTGGCCGGCTTGGAACGAGAAGGGTAGAAATGTTGCTACCATCATGCTAATACTATTATCTCTGGTTCGCCGAAACCCTGCCCTCTTGTCACAGCTGGACTTATCCACGTAGGCTAACTAGTATAATAAATATCTGGATATTTTATGAAAGTAATAGTCTAGTCAATCTGCATTTTGTTCCTTAGTAATCTGCTGACCTGCCTTCTTTGACTATCTAACTGCGGGATTGATAAATATCTGTAGGGCAGAAGCCATTGATAATCTCGTTAACCAACTTCATGATACATGTGACAACCCCCTAAATAGTAATCGAGGGTGTAGCTTTACATGTAGCTCAATCATTCATGGCGCACTTACAGAGCAAATATATTTAATGCTCTGCTTTTACTAAGGCCTGTGGCTCCCTTCCCCAATTTAGCCTATAGATATCTAGTACAAAAGATATTATTGTTTAAGTTGCTAGTATAGTACTTACTTCTTAGCAAACCTACTTATATATGCTCTAGCTTATCCCTGAGCGTTCTTATTGGCGCGTTCAACGACTATATTGACGGGTCTTCACTAGATTTCTGGGGCCGGCAGAAACGACGCGTTTTCGTTGAAGGGCCTTAGTAGGAAAATATAAAGGAGGACGGATGTCTCTGTAACTGGGTTTGATTAGGGAATACGTTAAGTATATACCAAAATTATAGAATAGTCACCGTAGCTTCAAGCGCAAGATTTTCTTGGTGCTCATAGTAACTGTCATCCTTCCTGTTGACCGTGATTTGCTGAAGGGCACCAGACTTGCGGGTAATAGCAAGGTTCTTAACAAGGGCAGTAAGGTTTCCAGTACTTAGAGAGACTCCTGAGTCATATACTTTTCTAGCTGAAACCCAGATATTTTCAAAATAAATATGCCCAATTTTTCTGTTGTGCCTCAAGCAGAAATCTTCAAGATCTGATACGTTGAGCCAACAACTTCCTAGCTCAACACGGAGTATATAGGGAAGCGGGATTGCAGCTAAGCAGTGCAGAAGACCAGTTGTTGCACGCATGGCCTGATATTGAGGTGTTGTCGCCATCAAGGTGCGTTACTAGTGATTACTCATATCTTAGTCAGCGATCCCGCTTCTTCTGTGGGTCCGTCCCTTTCGAGATAGGGAGACAACATCTATCTCATGAAATCAAACCATACGTTTAACACCAGTGCTATCAACAAGCATAAAATTAGTCACGGAGCCCAGCGCATCGGCCATTTTTCTCAGAAATCCTTGGTCTTTAGTTAAGATATAAGAGTTAAAACCAAAGACCCTAAAGCTGCGAATAGATACTCCATGCTGTCTTATATATCTTATAACCTCCACAAGAGTCTCGAGATGTATAAGCGTCGAATCGTTCCAATAAAAGAACAGGCTGGTGGCCAACCAGCTAAATAGCCTGTCAATACTGTCTTCATATATCAAATTGATGGTCTAAAGGCGGGAAAACCATGGAAGACATGCGTGTAAGGCTCGGGTATTATTATATTTTGCAAGAATCTTTTGCTGCTCCTCTGACAGCTCGCTAAAGTAGTTATGGATTGATTTATAGGAAAATAACTTTTCCCGAAAGCTCCATTACTGCTCTCTTTGATCTCTTATAAACTCTGCCGGGCTGTAAACACATGAGCGAAAGTATTCTCTTGAAGAAATATCTATCATTGTTAATAGAATTGCCTTGGTATGAGGTAGTCAAATGACTTACAAGGGTTAATAAGCTGCGGCACTTTGTAACAAATTTCTGTTATGGGTTGATCCCATAACATGCACCGCGTAGCTTACGCGGCTGTGGTCACGTGGTTCCTGCCCCTCTACCTTCTGTCTGCCCCTCCTGATCTGTTCTCTTCTTCAGCGATTCCTTCTTGTACATACGGCACGTTTAGATAGGAAGATCCATCTATTTACGTCCCCTTACAACTATTATGGAATTCTCAACTATGTTGATATTGATGCATGAAGTAAATGACTAAGGGCAGATTAGAAATAATAAATACCTAGACAAGAAAGGAATAATATACAAGGAATCTACTATTTGAAAATAGGTCGTGTTCTATACCCAGTAAAGGGTATAAGTATTACTATACGATAATTGAGAAGGTATATGGAAAGATGCATTTTAAGAATATAAGCCGGCAAGGACTGGGACTAGAATTAGTTATATACTAAATTTTATAATACTATCTTACCATCTCCTTTTCAACCCTCCTGGATATCGATAATGTCGCTGAATATTGTAGTATTAGGAGTAGAATAATTCCGCACTCCATACTATATAATAAAGCCCCTTCTGGTATGGTTGGATCTAGGAAGCTGCTCCTTTAGGTATTATAACTCGACAAAAGATCCAGGTGAAGCACCTATTATCAAGTCTCCCTTACTACCTAATATTCCTTTGCTTTCAGGGCAGACTTTATTGGATACAGGTTGGTTAATAGCCTGATGGATAATTACAATATTGTGGCCTTGATTAGAATAAGCTTCCTACTTGAATCTAATGGTGCTGACTCACCGTAATCACGAGTAAATTCATATCTTGGAAGCACTTCAGCCTTCATACCTCGCACATGAATCCCTCCCACCTAATCCTTCAATGTCAATCGCTATCTTGACTGATGATAAAACTTAAACTTACCGTGAAAAGCGCGGAGGCTGTCTAGAGGAACTGGTAAAGGATAAGGATGGTTTGGACCCTTATTATACGTTGTGTATATGTGTTTAGCGAATACTTTGTTTCAAACACAGAAGAGCCTGCGGACTTTTTTATTAAAACTTTTTCTTATCACTATGATATTATTCGGTATCGTGTCCTGTGGCAGGTCTGCTCAACCCTTACCTGGAATAATGTAGACGAACACCATCCCATTGTCCTCAAGTTTTGAGGGTCGTAGTAATTTTGAGGTTCCGATTGAGTTTGCGCGTACTAGGAAGTGGAGCCTCTAGTCTCAAGTAATAGCCAATCACACAATGATTCCAGGCTGGCTAATAGGAATTGCTAATTCAAATTCCTTACCGCGCGACACAGTTCGGGTTCGCGGATAGGTCAGGACAATTACAACCCTAGATAGTGTCGGCCTGTAGCCTCTGGTCAAGGACTCGACAATACCATCGCACTAGGGACCTTCGGCTATATAATATATTCTCGGCCCTGATTTATACTTTTCTAACCTACCTTCTACTAACTTACTACTTCATGCCATTCTATGGCATTGACCAAATACCCATCGAGTTACTGAGCATGATAGTGGAGCTGTCCTTGGAAAAAGATATTATAAGGCTTTCGTGTGTCTCTCGAAAGCTAAGAGCTATTTGCGTCCCTCACCTGTTCAGGACAATCAGCATTACTTTCTCCGCCTCTAGTTTTACGCGCCTTAGGTATATTTCGAGTTCCGCATTTGCCCAGCATGTAAAGGAAATTGTAAGGGGACGTAAATAGATGGATCTTCCTATCTAAACGTGCCGTATGTACAAGAAGGAATCGCTGAAGAAGAGAACAGATCAGGAGGGGCAGACAGAAGGTAGAGGGGCAGGAACCACGTGACCACAGCCGCGTAAGCTACGCGGTGCATGTTATGGGATCAACCCATAACAATAGTAGCCCCTGTCATCGAACCGCGCCATCTTGCTCCGGGTGAAGAAACCACAGCTTACAGCTCCACCGCTGCTCTGGGACCAACATCCAGCGTGCGATATATTTGATCAGAGTTATTTTTCATGGAATAGCAGTGCAGAGTGTTACAACACACCCGCATTTACCTGCCACCGGCTATGGATAAATCCCGGTCTGCCTCTCTGAGCTATAGAACTCTCGACATTTTCAGACATACTAAATTGTCGCTTTTACTGTGTTAACATAGAGATCAACAAGATTAGAAGTTAATGTCTCTGGTCGCAGCTACAGTCGGAACCTCATTCCGAAAGACAAACTAATTTCCTAGCCCTAATGCCAGGGCGCCAGTTTATGATGCCAGAGCTCGTAGTTTGTTTCAACCTTGCCATGCAACATATGTACTATTACTCAGAAATGCATACCGATATATTGGTTGGTGGGACTTGCTGGAAGGTTCTCTCTTTGCCTTAGCCCACACCAACCTCCTCGCATTACCTGTGGACAAGAATGCTTCTTCATATACAGTTACATAACTCATTTATCCGCAATTATGTGAGGCGGCCGAGAACATCTACCTAAACTAGGTTTGAATGCTATGGAATGAATCGTATGCAGATACGGACCGTCGCTTGCTCAAGTTTTATGAAGGACGAACACCTCTTAGTATATTCCGATTTGCTGTTCAATTACTCATGACAGAGATCTATTGGTGTTCAAATCTTATGTATCTTCGGTCTTCTCGTACCTCTGTCCTTTAGTAGCACTATGGAAGAGTACTCTCAAATCTTGTAGGAAAAAGCAGCACTGTTGGAGCTGAAAGGTTACAATCCATTGCTCATCGTCTGACAGAGGCAATTCCCGAGGCTCGTATTTCCTCAGGCCACGCTCTCGAAGAGCTAAGGAACAACGAAAGCGTCGGAGGTCGCGGCGTACAGTACGTACTAATCGGTATCCAACCACCCAAATATGAAGGTCTGATTCATTGAATCTGGCAGCAATACTGCACTAAATACAGGCAAAATAGGGGCAATCAAACTAACTAAAATAGGTAATAGGAACAATACGAAATATGACCGAGCGGGCGCTGACTAACGGTAAAATCGGCGTTGGAGCAGAATACTAGCGGTCTCTAAAGGTCGACAGAATGCTTTCATAGTGGTTTGCCTTGTCTTTAGCGACTCTGGCTAGACTATCTCAGTTCTAACCTTGGGCGAAGGTAATCCTTCACAGTTGTGACGAGTTGATCCTGAGACGCCTGCCCTAGCTTCTACCGGGACCATTCGACTGGACTATCCAGTCTTTGTCGGAAGCAGGGGCTACTCGTCCGTATTCAAAAATTGCTCTTGTGGCGGATCGGCGCTATTGGTATAGATACACAGAAATCCCATCCCACTCTTTTTTGCTTGCTCAAGTGGACATCTAGGCGCTTATTTGACACCAGCAACTGCTGGCCAGGGACGAGTTTCATTCGGAAGATATATGAAAGTCGGCTGCTATTGGTTCATTGAAGCCGTGAGCTGATAGCGGAGTGGAAGGTGCGGCAGGGGCCGACGCGCCAACCAGAGCCAAGTAGGTGGGGTGACAGGCCATGGGAAGTCTTATTCGGAGAGTTGCTTTGTCCTCACAAAATGCTCGTCCTCGCATTTGGATTAAGCAGTCAAATATATCTCTATCTCAATATACTCATCCTTCTTTGCCAATATTATTCACATTTAATGGACACGACGCCCCAGAGAGTTCCACGGACAGAGGCAAATTCAACTGACCACGAATAGCCAGATCACGGGCAGCCACAAGACCAGCAAATCCAGCGCCCACGACAATAGGATCATAAGTTTCAAGCAAGACTGTCTACCATGGTACGACAGAGGGCAACAACAAAATGTGCCGTGCGTAAAGTTCACAGTCTGCTGTACAGGGTCCATCTCGTCGCTGCCGCAGTTGTACAATGGCCCTCGAAAGCGGCTCAACATTCGAACAAGGCAAAGTTGCCTGCAGGACTTGACTTATGGGAACGTTTGCCTGTGTCACCCACCCAAATTTAGAGATTGATATATTCCGCTGGACGCTTTGAGTAGAGTCTGAAATTTGGGCGTTGTGAAGTTTGAGGCATCCCCTAGTAATAGTCATTGACCCCTTTCGTCATCGTAAACATAGGGTTTTCTGCTTGTACTGAAAACGATGCTCAAGGACTACATATGGATTGGAAGGCTAAGCTCTGAGTTTCCCGTGATAGCACGCTGACTTCCACCTTGCACTCTCCCAGCTCATTACTTTCTTTCTGTTTCAAGTCTGGCATTCATGGACGTTTCAGTCTTCTTCTTCGGCCTCTTCCTGGGCATCTTCATCTTCACGATGGAGTGCGTGGTGCGCCAGACAGTCCAGATTTGGAAAAGAACGCACACTTTCATCCAAGCATATCTTTGGATGATCTGGCTAGAGTCGCTCGTCAATCTGCTCTTCGCCTCAACAACTCGCATGCATTTGGACGGCGTCATCGGACCCAGGTATGTCTACCCATCTAGTTCCAGAAGCATTTTTGACACCCCCAGCCTGGCATACTACATCAGCGCAGTTCTTCTCTGGGCCATGCAGACTCAACTTCTGTCACAAATCATCGCGAACCAAATTGCGCTTATCATGGTCAGCAGACGCAGGTCGCTGCAGCTCCGATGGGGCCTCTTCATCGCCATCGCTATCATCAACCTCACTGTCGCGTTTATCTGGATCCCCGCGCATCTGGACTCAGCAAGCTCTTTCCAAAGAAGACTCAATATTATCTTCGAGCATGCCGAGAAATCGTTCTTCCTTGTGGTGGATCTCAGCTTAAACCTGTACTTCCTCTACCTAGTCCGATACCGCCTGATCGCCGACGGACTGAGCAAGTACTGGACGCTGTACAGGTTCAACATCGTCTTTGTGGTCATTTCAACTATCATGGATGCCCTTCTTTTGGGGTTGTTGAGTCTGCCCAATCAGTTTGCGTAAGTTTTCTCCCATTCGCCTTCCCCCAAAGCAGATTCCATTATCACGATACTGAACAAACCACTAACGCTCACCAGCTACGTCCAATTCGCCCCCGTAACATACACCGTAAAACTCTACCTCGAGCTCAAAATGGCACAGCTGATCTCGAAGGTTGTCCGGCGCAACATGAACCGCGTCGATGAGTCGTCGAGCCAGCACCGGTTCAGTCACCACCCACCGTTCCCACAAACGGGCCATCGCTCCATCGCCATGAACAAGCCCCCAGCCCGGGAGAATTATGAGAACTATGACTTGGAGGCTCATGATATCAATACGTGTGTCTCTGTTGGTCGCGTGGGTGAGGGAAAAGAGGGCGAAGATTTTCATGAAGTTGAACGGGAACAGGGAATTGTCAAGACTGTTACTACTGTTGTGCAGACCAAGAGCCGAGAAAGCAATTCAGAGGTGGTCGCGGGGCCAAATTAGGGCTTCCAACGTTGGCACGTTGTCCTCACTGGAGATTGATTTAAGCTCATTCCATCCGCCTAATTTTGAAGTCCGTGGAACATGTATCTATATGTATTATAGTCAGTGTATAATCATAATCTGACTTTATCGTTTGCGATCAGGAGTGCTCTACAACTTTCACCCATAAAGAACGCAGTCCTAATGGGTCGATATCCACAGCCTTGTCACGCCTTCATCGCTTGGTATATAGTGAGCCCGACTACTCATGGTGTCCGTCCAATATCCGATACTACCAGCCGAACAAGAGTCGGGGTTAGGAATAATTGGGCAGATAGGGCCCCAACTATCATTCAGTGGTTCCTCTCAGCTGCAGATACCGGGATCTGGTTTCTCCGGCCATACTCACTCGATATAACTAGGCAGTTGCTGATCTCGTGATCGCAGGCCTTCCTCTGTACTCTGTCTGTACTCTGTCTGTATAAAAGACGATCCCGATCCGAGGAACGAGCCGGGATGTGTACTTCGGCATCGCACATGCTGCACGGGACAGTATGGACCGGATCTCGGTGCGGGCCGCTGTTACTTCAGTCCTTTGCTGAACAGCAAGAGGACAGCCCGAGAAGGATGGTATAAAAATCGCTTGGTTCATAGATATTTGGACATGCGACAGAAAATTACCTGAAATAGTAAAGCGTGGCTAGATTATAGACCACATAAGGCAGGTGCGTATAATGTATTAGTCACCCCCTTATTGCCTCGGACCGCAAGCCTCGGCTGAACGAAATGCGGGGATCAGAGGATCATTGCAGCTCTTCTCATCTGCGGCTCCTCTCACCTACAGCTCCAGCTCTTATTTATTTATTAAACTCCATAAATCGCATTGTCCGGCTATTTGCAAGATACCCCTAGAGATCACGAACCAGCTTGCAACATGTCAGGAATCTCAACAATCCCCTTCGCGGAGCCGCCCTACCTCCGCGGCCTCCCATCCCCCTACTACACAGAAGGCCACCGTGCCTTCCAGAAGAAATGCCGCGAATTCCTATACGAGAATTTGCTGAAGCATGCAATGGAGTGGGAGAAGGAGGGCACCGTCCCCGAGCACGTCTTCAAAGATTTCTGCAAAAACAATATGCTCCTCCCCAACCTCCCGGCACCGTTACCGGTCGATTGGCTGAAGCGGCTGGGGATTCATGATATTTTGGGCGTTAAGGTTGAGGAGTGGGATTATTTGCATACGGGGATCTATACGGATGAGGTATTACTCTTGAGCCATTGATCGGTTGTGCGAGGCTGATACGTTACCCCCAGCTCGCGCGCTCCGGTCTCAGCGGCCCCGGAGGCTCGCTGAATGCTGGTTTCGCGTTCGGGATTCCCCCGATCATCAAGTACGGTAGCAAGGAGCTACAGGAGAAGTTTCTGCCTGATCTTTTGACTGGTCGCGCGCGGTGCTGTATTGCGATCACAGAGCCAGACGCCGGGTCCGACGTCGCGAACATCACCACGACAGCGACGAAGTCCGAAGATGGGAAGTACTATATCATCAACGGGAATAAGAAATGGTATCGCTACCTTTACCTTTAGCTACTACTGTTAGATACTGATTAGATAGGATCACAAACGGCATCTGGTCCGAATACGGCACAATGGCCGTGCGCACTGGCGGCCCCGGCGCAGCAGGCCTCTCCCTCCTCGTCGTCCCATTGAAAGGCCACCCGGGAGTCTCAATGCAGCGCCTCAAGGTTGCCGGTCAGATAACAGGCGGAACGACATTCATCGAGCTCGACGATGTCAAAGTGCCCGTGGAGAACCTAATCGGGCGCGAAGGCGAGGGTATGCGATTAGTTATGAACAACTTCAACCACGAGCGGCTTACCATTTCGGTTGGTGTTACGCGCCAAGCGCGCGTTGCGCTTTCCACGGCATTCGGCTACTGCATGAAGCGCGAGGCGTTTGGGAAGACACTCATGGACCAGCCTGTTGTGCGACATAGACTTGCCAAGGCAGGTGCGGAGCTCGAGACGATGTGGGCGTTTGTGGAGCAATTACTGTACCAGCTTGCCAATATGCCCAAGGAAGAGGCGGATAAGCAGCTCGGTGGTATTACTGCGCTGGCGAAGGCGAAGGGAGCGATGGTGTTGAATAAGTGTGCGCAGTGTGCGGTGTTGCTTTTTGGTGGCGCTGGGTTCACGAGGCAGGGGCAGGGAGAGCTGGTCGAAGCAATTCTTAGAGATGTTCCTGGGGCGAGAATACCGGGTGGCTCAGAGGATGTGTTGCTGGATTTGTCTATACGGCAACTGGTGAAGCTGTACAAGGCGGAGGAGGGTAAGCTGGGCAGGTCGAAGATTTAGAACAACTACAGTGTATGGTGTACTCTATCAGTCAGTCACTTTTCCGAATCGCCCCGGAAAAGCCACATTTTATATCTTATCAGGTACATCTCTGCTGCTTGACTAAAACCAGTAAAGCGCGCGGTTATCAGCACCTTAACCGTAGTTATCAGCGTCGCAGCTATCTCGCCGTCACTAGCAAGATAACAGTCGGCCACTGCTATCAGTTGGAGGAGAATTGATAACGAACCCTACAAAGTCAATGATGTATCTAATTCTATCCACTTTGCACAATTTACCAAAACCGCATACAGCACAATAATGGGTCTTCGCGAGCGACTGCAGGTGAAGCAAGGCGACGCCAGCCTGGCAATGGAGGGCGTCGCCTCCAACAAAGACCTCGACCCCATTCCACTCGACTCGCCGAAACGGACCTGGGAATGGCCGTCTCTGCTGGGGTTTTGGATTGCGGAGGCGTTCAGTATTAGCATGTATCAGGGTATGCTTTCTTCCTGAGGGTGGGAGTTTTTAGGACGTTCTGACTTGGATAGTTACTTCTAGTTCGGTCAGTAAGGGCTTGAGTGCCCCGATGGCCATCGCCGCTGTTGTAGTCGGGCACGTTCTTGTTTGCATCCCGGCTATGCTTGATGGGTATGCTCATTACTTTTGCTCCATAGACCCATACTAATGTAGCAGCTACGTCGGAGCCATATTCGGTATCAACTTTCCAGTCTACACGCGCGCCAGCTTCGGCATGCGCGGCAGCTACTTCGCCGTCTTCGGTACGCCCTTGCACACCTAACCCAACAAAGCAAAAATTCCCAATCTAACCTACGGCCTCTGTATAGTTCGCGGAATCGTCGCCATAATCTGGTTCGGCACGCAGACCTACCAAACGGGCCAATGCGTCTCGACCATGATCAGCGCCATCTGGCCCTCCTTCAACAACTTCCCGAATAAACTGCCTGACGGCGGACCAATTACCTCTGCCGAGCTACTGTGCTTCTTCCTCGCGATTATCCTTCAAGCACCGCTGCTCTGGCTCAAGGTTTCGAAGCTCCGGTACCTCTTCATCGTGAAGACGTGCATTATGCCGATCTTCGGGATCGTTCTTTTCGCGTGGGCTGTCAAGGCCGGTACGTATCATATCCCTTATGAATTGGATTACCCTATAGCCCACGACAGCGAAACTGACATTTGACTCGTGCTAGCGAACGGCTTCGGCCCCGTCTTCTCAAAACCCAGCGCCATAACCGACGGAACCCCCGTATCGGTTGTCTTCCTCCAATGCGTAACATCCGCCATCGGCCCCAAAGCCACCCTGGCCCTAAACATGCCCGACTTCACCCGGTACGCGAAGAACCCGCGCTCCGTCTTCTGGACGCAAGCCGTCGGCCTCGTCATCCTCGTCTCGCTCTGCGGCGTGCTAGGCGCCACAGTCTCCAGCGCAACGGAGGTCATATACGGCAAACAAACGTGGAACCCGCTCGAGGTCGCGGTGCTCTGGGAGAATCGGGCTGCGCAGTTTTTCGCGGCTGCATGTTGGGCGCTCGCTGCCATCGGAACGAATATTAGTGCCAATAGTGTCTCGTTTTCGAATGATTTGGCGCTTTGGGCGCCGAGGTATATTGATACGCGAAGGGGTGCGTATGTCTGTGCTATACTGAGCATTCTGAGTATGCCGTGGTATATCCAGAATAGCGCGGCGAGTTTTTCGGCCTTCCTGGGTGGGTATTCGCTCTTTCTGGGTGCGATTGCGGGAGTCATTGTTGTTGATTACTGGGTTTGTCGGGGTCGGCGACTACGATTGCGTTCGCTTTACGATGCGCGTGGGACGCATTATTTCACCAGGGGCGTGAATATCCGTGCGATTTTTGCGTTTGTCTGTGGGATTGCGCCGAATATGCCGGGTCTCGCGGCGATTACGGGGCAGAAGGGGGTTCCAGCCGCTGCGAGTTATTTGTATTCGCTTAGCTGGTTGGTTAGTATTGTGGTTTCGGGGAGTATGTATTATCTTCTTTTTCTGGTTTGGCCGTTTGAGGTTGATGAGAAGATGCTTAGTGTGCTTGATGGGGCTGATGGGGGGGAGAGGGTTGAGGAGGGGGTTGTTGAGACGAAGTATTAGGTCTTAACTAGTCGTGCTCATGTTATTGATAATTCTGTTTGCTATATATTAGACGCATGTATAGTCCCATGTGTTTGACTTTGCTTAGCCTACTGGAACCCGTTCTAGCGGATTATGAAGATAGTATCCACGTAGGGCGTTATGTAGGGCTTGAATTTGTACAGCTGGGCCTACTTACCATCCCGCCAGAATCAAACGTGGAATCTCAATGATAACAAGGCCAACATCAACCTAGAACTCATTATACGTCCATTGATAGAATTATAGATAATCCTGCCCCCTCGCCTCCCTCGTCACCCTAGAAGAAGCATAAACCCCCTTCTTCGCCGTCCGCCCACCCATCCTCAAGATCCCAACCAATTGATGCACACCCGCAACAACACCATCAACAACCTGCACATCAGGCCCAACAGCCCCCTCAACCGCCTCCTTCAACTTCGTCATACCCGCACACCCAAGCGTAATCGTATCAGCGCCGCGTCTAACCAACTCCCTCGCCGCATCACACATAGCCTGCGAAACAACGTCCTCACCTTTATTCTCCAAGCCAAGAACACCGAGTCCGCAGCTCTCGACGCCAACGGAGAAACCCTCCAGCCCGCAATTCCGAATCGAGTCGCTGTGCAGGATTGCTGAGCGGGATGATGTAACGACGATCCCGAATCGTCCCCCAAGAGTCCGTGCTGCGAAGAGGGAGGCTTCCATGATTCCCACGACGGGCGGGGTAAGTTCTTCACGCAGGGCCTTTGTGAGCGGGTGGTCGCTGTAGCAGGCGACCAGGAAAGCGTCGTATTGGTCGGCTATAGGGAGGATTGCGCGCACCGCGGCAGCGGTCGAGAGGACAGCGTCGAGCGAGCCTTCGATTGCTGTTGGGGCTGGGTGGGGGGTTGTGAAGCCTGTGAGTTCGACGTCGGGGGGGAGTGTTGGTGCGACCATCTCGAGACACTTTTGTGTCATTGAGGCTGTGGAGTTGGGGTTTATGAGGAGAATGCGGTGTTTCTTTGCGGCTGTTTCGCTTTGCACAGGGACGGTAATGGCTGCAGATACAAGCGCAGGCACAGATTCTTGAAGGAGAGGCGGTTCAACAACCCCCGTCTGCTCCGCCAAGATCTTATAGTGTTCGACACGCCTATGCCTACCAAAATCAAACGTCCTCTTCTTCCCAGGCTTGCACAAGTCAAGATCACAATCGGCCACAATAACCTCATCCTCGACCGTCTTGCTCTCAGCAATAATCCTCCCCTCGGGATCAACAATCGTGCTCCCCCCAATAAGCGGATACTCGCCATCATCAAGCCCACAGCGCGCCGAACTAACAGAGAACGTCGCATTCGTATACGAGTGCGCCTGCATGACAAGCTTGTGATGAAAAAGCGAAAACTCCTCTGCCTCCTCCTTGCTCATGTCCCCGCTCTGGCCCCAGAATTGTGGCGCGAACCCGTTCGTGTTATACCCGCACAGCACGATCTCCACGCCCTGGAGCCCATACGCGCGCCAGGACTCGGCCCAGCGGCGGTCGTTGCAGATCATCATGCCTAAAATCGGATCGCCTTGGATTTTCCCTGTCTCGCTATTTGGAGTTGAATCGACGTCAACAAGCCCCGGCACGCGGAAGGCCTTGAACCCCATGTTCCCGGGGAGAAAGTACCGCTTCTCAAGCTGGTTCACGGCCTTCGGATCAGGGAGCGGGTCCACGTCCCCGGGGAGATGGATCTTGCGATACCGGGAGAGAATGTCGCCTGTCGGAGCATGGTAATAGACACAGCTGTTAAAGTGCTCCCCGGACTCCGTCGCCTCCGCGAACCCAACGCAGATATCAACGGCTAGCTCGGCCGCGACGTCAAAGAGGGCCTTAGTATTCAGTGCGGTGCGGATGTCGCCGTGTTCAAACCAGGATTCGATCTCGGCGGGGTCGAGGATCAAGTATCGGGGGAAGAACGTCGTGAATGCAATTTCTGGAAACAGGACAATTTGGGCACCTTGCGATGCGGCGTCGCGGAGGAGGGTGATCATTCGGTTTAGGGTTGCGGCGCGGTCGTCCCATTTGTTTGTTGTGCCCATTTGGGCTGCGGCGAGGCGGACTGTTCGTGGCATGGCTGGCTTGCGCTCTTGTTGCTATTTCTCTCGAATTTCTGGTATTTGCTACTAAGTGATAAGGGCTGTTTGGTGATTAAATGTGATGTGTAGATCGGACAATTATCCGTGGTATCGGCGAGGTTGGTAGATAGGCCAGTGCGCCCTATCTTATCTCGGCGTTGGAGTGGGAGAGTTGGAGTAAATAGATCTACTCGCCGACAGGCGCCGAGGAGATATACTTGGCAGGCCATTATTATTTAGGTAATAGATTACCTTTGTCCTGGACGGCATTGGCAAAATCACCCCAAACACCGACAAGATGGCAGACATCGAACTCATCATCACCAATGCTACCATAGTACGCCCAACAGACCCTCCTCAGCAACGAGAACCGCATCTAACAATACTACCTAACAACAGGCAACAGCCTCCGACATCCTCCCAAACACAGACATCGCCATCGCCTCTGGAAGAATCGCCCTGCTGGGCAAAAACCTCCCCTCCCTCTTCCCCTCCTCCCCCACCCTCTCCGCCGACGGCGCCTACGTCCTCCCCGGCGGCGTCGACAGCCACGTCCACCTCCAACAAGACAACAGCCCAACAGGAGACACCTGGGAGACGGGAACTCGCTCCGCGATTGCCGGCGGCACAACAACAGTCCTCGCATTCGCGTCGCAGAAACGCACAGACGAGAGCCTCTTCCCTGTTGTGAGCGAGTACCATCGCCGCGCAAGCGGCAACGCCTACTGCGACTATGGATTCCATCTTATCCTGTCTAATCCGACGGAGAAGATACTGGCTGAGGAACTTCCTGTTCTTGTTAAGGAGGAGGGAATAAGTAGTGTCAAGCTCTACATGACCTACCAGCCCATGCGGCTGCGCGATTCCGAGCTGCTGGATGTAATGGGCACGACGAGGGCATTGGGGATGACGACAATGATCCACGCCGAAAACGCAGATATGATCGATTGGATGACGAAGAGGCTTGAGGCGCGGGGCCAGGTCGAGCCGTACGCGCATGCGCTTGCGAGACCCAACATCGCCGAGGACGAGGCGACGTATCGCGCTCTTAGTCTCGCTGAGCTAGCGGATGTTCCGATTTTGATCGTGCATATGAGCTCCCAGGTTGCGGCTAGCCATGTCCGGCGCGCGCAGACAAAGTTGCTCCCCGTGCATGCGGAGACGTGTCCGCATTATCTGTTTTTTACGAGCGAGAAGTTGCGTGGTGAGCACTTCCATGGCGCGATGTGTGTTTGTTCGCCTGCGCTGCGAGAGAGTCCGATGGATCTTACGGCGATGTGGGATGGGCTTGTGAATGGGACCTTTACGACGTTTTCGAGCGATCATGCGCCGTCTAAGTATGTTGTCCTCTCTCTCTTTCCTTCTATTACTTTATTCTATGCAGAGAAGTAGCTAACGAGGTTTGGTGTGGTTTAGATTCGACCACCCCCTCGGCAAGAAAAAGGGTACGGCAACATTTACACAGATCCCGAACGGCCTCCCCGGTCTCGAAACGCGCATGCCGAGTCTCTTCTGCAAAGGCGTGCTTACGGGGCGGTTATCCGTGCAGAAGTTCGTGGAACTAACGGCTTCCAATCCGGCCAAGTTATACGGGTTGTCGGATCGCAAGGGGGCCATTGCACCCGGCTACGACGCCGATCTTGTGATATGGTATCCGACACCCGAGCAGGCGGCGCGGAGTTCAAGTTCGAGTTCGAGATCTGTGATGGAGTCGTTCGCGTTGAAGAATGAGATGCTGCACCATGATATTGATTATACCCCGTTTGAGGGGATGGAGTTCACGAATTGGCCGCGGTATACGATTTTGCGGGGAAAGGTGGTTTGGGATCGGGATGCGGGTGGTATCCTAGGCACGAAGGGCGAGGGGGGGTATTTGAAGCGGGGACGGAGTACGTTAAGTCGGCCGCGGGAGGTGTTTGTGAATGAATTCAATCCTTATGAGTAGAGCAGATGAAGTCAGGTCGGAGAGGGAGACGGAGTTGCAGTTGAGGTTGAAACTGAGACTGGTGTAGGGGGTTGTATTTCGCATTGCAATAAACATTGTTGGTATAGAGACATTAAGAAGGATAGGTTAACAGCCACAACATAGACACTCGACACACTCAATGCAGCACTCGCAGGCTTCCTCGCAGAGGAAACAGCAGCAGAGAGTCATCAAACTAGACCAGTCAGTAATCAGTATTTTCCTCTCTTCAGACCCAAATGTAGACAGGTCCGACATACCAGGCAGTCAAACACCCACGGTCCTTCTGCTCGGGAGGCGGCGCCTGCTGGTATTGCATGGGCGGGTAGGCTTGCGGAGGGGGAGGGCCGTAGCCGGGCTGTTGGGGAGGGTAGCTATCAGACAACACAACTACTCAGTATTCGGTCTGTGGCTCATTGCGATATGGGGACTGGGGAGAGATGGAGGTGGACGTACTAAGCCCCAGGGGGAGGCTGCTGGTATGGCTGTTGGTAGGACATGGCGATGTGGTGTGTGGACTGGATCTGGTCTGGGGAAGAAAGGGGATGAGGCCGGGAGGTTTTATTTGAGAGCAGGCAGAAGGATAATGAAAATCATCAGCCCTGCAACTGCAATGCATGAATAAACGTACCCACTTGCTGTTGCTTGGCTGTTGGTGTTCCACGGGACAGAGTTTCACCTGACGCGCTGTTTCTATACTTTGTTGCTTTGTTTTGCTTTATTTCGGGCTCTACATACGGATTAGCTATCTGGTTTATTCACCACAAGCTCTCTTCCAAAATAACAATAATGAGCAACCAGAATGGAACCAGATTCAACCTCCTCTAACCATCTGATTCTGAAATTTGATATGCAAACTATTGCCAAGCGATAGAAGCTAAACAGCCCCTTAAGGCTGGGGCCCACCGTGCAAGCCATTGACAGCAGTGGTTGGCCCAGAATGGTGCTGCCTAGTCCACTCTCCACCCTATACTCCAGCCTTGCACAAAGTCAGGAGAACTCTTGTGTTTTTTTTGCTCAAGCTGACTGGCCAGGAATGCTTGTCGCAACTCAACACGATCACTGGTGCCGAGTGCCGAGGCGGACTTTCCAGACTGCGGTCTGTCTTGATGTTGTAGATACTCCGTACCGGCGCATTTATTCACTATGGCGAATAGAATCCATGAGCTCGATTTTCAGCTATGCTGGCTTCATTCAAGCAATTAAGGTCGATTGTTCGGAATGAAGGCAAAGATAGTCTTCAATTGTTGCTGGTCTTGCAGTAAAGTGGTATGTTCGAATAAGTTCCTTCCAGTGGACGCTGGGGGTGCTGAGATATATATTTTCAACACTCATAATCCGCCACCGCTACTTGTCAGCAAGCGGTCTCCAGGCCAAACAGAATCAGTATGATTTAAAAGACCGAGAGAACTGAGAACTGACTCTAGAATACTGCAGCAGGTGCAAAAACAAACGACACAATTTACGAGAAAAAAAAAAGGCAAAAATCGACAAGACAGAGATTCGAACTCTGGACCCCGAAGGGATTAGATTTCTAATCTAACGCCTTAACCGCTCGGCCATCTTGCCAATTGTTGAAGATTACTAAGGGGGCTACAGTTATATAGTACAGCTTACTTTCCAGGCATTTATGCCCCCCAAGCATCCATGCCATTTCAGGTTGCTACTAGGACGCTGGCTGAGATTCCCGTTGACCAGCGGAGAGCTGGAAACAACCAGAAGGCAGGGGGCAGGTTAGTCAAACGCAAAGCGACAACGCCGTCTCTCAGACGATAGTGAAAACTATGCGAGTAATTCAGTACTTCGAAAGCAAGCGGATGCACTTTGGGCCCTGTGTGAACCTCTTGACTTTAATCCAAAAATCGCTGACGGTCTACGCCTCGAACTACGACCACGCGGTCAAAAATCCTCTGGCAGACTAAATCGTCATTCTCCTCGATCCTTGGTCAGGTGGCATGGAGCTCGGGCGCTTCCATGATGGACGAGTTTTGGTTTGTTCAGGAGGGACAGTGCACCGGCCGGTTGCGAGAGCCAGGCTGGCCAAGCGCCATGCTGCATCAGGAATTGTACATGATGCCGCTGCTGGTGAGATCGGATTGATAGCACAAATTATCTGAGCGTGGATATTATTGAGGAATATTGAATACCGGTGGAGGGGATTATTCCAGGTGGGTTGGCCGCGCACAGTCTACTATACCCTATGGTCAGGTTGGCAAGAGACAACAAGCCCAGTTCGTCAGGTATCATATGCAATTTCAGGGTCCAACCCCACAGACTCTGTAGTATGTACATGAATGAGGCTCGGCTCGCTCGGATCCCTGTGGAGACCCCAACGGGCTGTCATCGGCCCTACCCAATGTGGGATGCCTCAAGCTGAGCCCCGACTCCTTGACTCAACTCAGCCTGTCGACTATCAGTTTGATGAACAGATATGCCTTATGCACTCTCAGAGTCCGCCAAATATCGCAAGCATATGACTCCCCGAGCGTTGCCCGCGGCTTCTTGCTCCTCTCTGGGCGTTTCACGTGAACTTAGGGCTCGTATACCGAGAACACTACGGACGCTTGTCAGGATGCTTGAGTCAGATTCCATGATAGTTCATGCTTTCGATATAGAGGGTTGCAGCTTAAACATTTAATTAGAAATGCGCCGTCCATATATGAATTGAAACGCACTTGTTTAGTTGTCGAGAACCATATTCAGACCTCATTGAGACGTGGGAAGTCGCTGTATTTTGACGGCGCTATACACTTGAAGCCTCAGATAGCAGTATCAATCTCATGCTCACCATGCTCATGACGGATCCGCAGAAGCCTTCAGCTGGGTTCAAGACCAGCCAGAACGGCTGGGTCGCCTGACCATAATGAATGTGCGCCAAAAGGGCAAACTGCCAATGGCCCTCGTCCACCTATACCTTGCTCTACACCCAAAGCACCAGCGTCAATCTAGACGCAGTAATCAACCTACTTATGCATATGACTACCCCGCGAAACCCCCACCAGCCGGCTAACGGTCCGACGGTAACCCTGTCGAGATGGAGGGGCAATATACGGGGTAGATATAGGCCATGCCAACACCCATGTCAACCCGGCTGCACCCCAGACAGAACCAAGCTGATACCTAAGCTTCACCAGACATACAGCACAAAAGTAACCAAAATCACAGCAAAGCAAGACGGAATAACCACCAAAATGATCGACTTCACACCCAAACAAACCCGCTCAATAGCAATAACCATCGACAACGACGCAACCCCGCTAGGCGAAACCGATATCGCCATCCACGAGCTCCAATCTGTCGCAAAAGAGGGCATCGCGCTCGCGGCCGGCGCCGCCGCAATCCTCCTGCAAATCGCACACCCACTCGTGGGTCAGGGCGTAGCAGACCATAGCACCTTCGCCAGCCGCACAATCAGCCGGACCCAGTATACGCAGATGTACATCTTCACCATGATCTTCGGGACGGCCGATGAGAAAGCCGCGATGAAGGCGTGGGTTGATAAGGCGCATTCGCGGGTGAAAGGGGAAGTGCAGAGTGGGCAGCGCAAGAGCGAGGCGTACGATGCTATGAACCCGGAGCTGCAACTTTGGGTCGCTGCTACGATTTACGCGAGTATGGTGGGAATGTACGAGAAGGTTTATGGGGTGTTGCAGCCGCTTAAGGCGGAGTTGGTCTATCATGCTTTTGCGTGCATGGGGACCTCGCTTCAGGTTCCGAGGGAGATGTGGCCCGTTGATCGTCGAGCTTTTAAGGAGTATTGGGATGATGTTGTGAACAATCAGCTCTATGTCACGCCTGATGCGAGGGGTGTGCTGGATGAGCTGTTTCATCCGAAGGGTCTGCCGCTTTGGGCGAGGCCAATTGCATGGGTACTTTTGCCTATTGTAAGGCCGTTGACGGTTGAGCAGTTGCCGCCGAATGTGAGGGAGGGGTTTGGGTTGAAGTCCACGAGGTCGACGCGGGCGATTGCGGGCTTGTTTATGTCGACTGTTACGGTGACTTATCCTATTACGCCGGGGTTTATTCGACATTGGCAGAAGACATATTCGATGCGGTTGCTGAGGAAGAGAATGAAGAACAGAGGTGGAAAGCTGGTGAAGCTGTAGGTGATTTGAATGTACGCTTTATGTTTGTAGCTTGAGGGTACTACGTGTACCTGTTAGTAGTGACTTTAACATAACGGCCGCAATCATTTCCTCAACACTGGAGAAGTTATCGGTAGCCTTCACGCCTGCAAGTCCCTGGTCAGACCCTAGTCAGACCCTAGTCAGACCCTGCATCCCCGCATCTCTCGTACAGTGCTTCTTACTCAGGACGTCTGACATGCAGAACGAATCTCCAAAAATGTGCTGGGCAGTCGAGAGTGCATTCTCCGCTAGCCGAGGATGGCACGCAGTCGAAGCATTGTATTTCATACTAAGCATCTCATCAGTAATGGTTAAGTTGTGATGTTGACCTGAAAATCGAGCAAAAATGCTGCTCAGATTACTGGCAGTACTAAGCCGGCTAGGAGCCCTATCCTCCTCAATCGTTGTCCTCGGACTAAACGCGAAATTCATCACCCAGGCCTCATGGCTAAAGGGCTTTCTCATCTACATTCAAGTCGTCGCATCCGTCGGCACCATCGCTGCGGTGATTCCCCCGTACCCTAACTTTCTCTATGACTTGTTCTGGACAGTGGCATGGATTGTCGCAGCCAGATTTGCTTTGGTGGTGCAGGTATCCATCTCCCATATTGCCTTTGGACTCAAGACACGGTAGTAATCGACACAGTTCGCTGAATCGATTTGCTACGGGTTGCGACTGGAAAGCGAGATCAGTTGCGCTACGTATAAAGCCAGCACGGCGTTTACGTTTCTTGCTCTGCTCGCGTGGCTAGGAAGCTCCTTCTTGGTAGACTTTCTGATCCTTCATTGTCAGACCTAGGTTGACGGTTTACAGGGGGGATTGCGCATTCTAGCCCTCCTTGCTAATGTCGGTGATAGGTACTGGGGTCGTCCGTGAGTACCTTGAATGCTAGCCGCACAGGTGGCCATAACTGACGAGCTAGGCTGTATTTCGGGGCTACCAGTGAGAGCGAAACGGTGCCGCGAGAGAAGCTTCGAAGAGTTGAGTAAGGTTTCCATTACCAGAGGTAGTAGGGAAAATAGCATCTAATATACTAAGGGGCCTCGGCAACTCCCACGTCGCCAGGTGGTTTATCTGCTACATTCTTTTAGGGGTGATTCTTATTGCAGTTGGAATTCCCATACTGTACGTAAATCCATGATGACTCCCACTGGACCCTCATTCACAATCTAATATCGCCCAGGATCATTTATGCGGGCCCGGTATTCGCACGCTATCTGATCGCAGGCCTCCAAATACCTCACAATGTACGTATCGAACTCAAGAATTCAACGAGCGATAGTATCGGCGTCATTGTAGACAGTGACGTCCGAGTCCCTGCCGCGGACGCAGTAACCTTCTACCCGATGAACGTGTCATTCTTCTCCCCCAGCGATCCGGACAATGCCACAATTGCGTCAGTCATGCTTCCCGAGCTGAAGTACGGGTCGGGAGAACGTCTCACGGTTCCGGAACAGAGACCTATGCTGGAGGATCTGGATGCGTTTGCGCAGTTCATTGAAACGGTTGCTTTCAATAAGTCGTTTAGCCTGGGTGGGTGGGCAAGGGCGAAGGTTAGGGTTGCGTTGATTAGCACTTGGGTTGATCTGCGTAAGACTGTGCAGTTTACAGGTTTGTTCGTTTCTCTCAATGCATGAAACCATTAGTCCTAATATAAGTACCTAGGCTTCAGCTCATTCCCGACACTAGAAATCCCGCAAATCAATCTGAAGCCCAAGGACGCGGACGGGTATAATGTGCACGCGAAAATTGAAATTGACAATCCAACACCCACCAGTGCTACCCTTGTAAGCCCACTGCCCTTACCCTCATACCATTGAAAGAGTCTTTATTTACCAAGTTAGGGAAATGTAACCATCGCCCTTTCCGTAAGCGACATAATCCTCGGCGAAGCCAGAGCCAACGTCGCCATAATCCCCGGCAGAAACACATTCGACGTCGACGCAAAGCTCAACGTGACCAATCTACAGGATAACATGGAGACAATTCTGAGGGCTGAGATACCATACCTCAGGAACGAGGAGGTCCTGGCCTCGGCATCCGTCAGCTCGGTCTTATATGAGGGTCAGCGTCTAGCGTATTGGGAGGAAGCATTTGGCCGATTGGAATTGACATTGACGAGACCGGTACGGTCACTAATGCAGAGTGTGCTGGATAGTGGGGTTTTGTCGGGGACTATTGCATCTTTGGCGGATTTTGCCCTGGATAATATCTTGGAGAATGTGAAGGAGATGGCGGATGATGACCTGGATGCGTATCTCGAGAGGTTAAGCGATATAGCGAAGTCTGGGCTGAATTTGCTTTCGACGATGGATATCTTGTGATAGTACCTATGACATATCGACATCTATATATATAGCAAACTGATGACTTTGATCCTGAAAAATGATCCAATCTTCAGGTGTGTACAAGATAAAGAATGTAGATACAACGCCGATGATGCTAGAACACCAAAATGAAGCAAACTATTTCTTCCTCTTAAATAGCGAGAAAAGACCCTTCGATTGCTTAACCTGAACGCCCAACTTCAGCGTCCCAATCTTATAGTCCTTAGCATATCGCTGCAGGATATTATCGCCGTGATACTTTCGATATTTCTTGCTCGCGTCTGTACCAGCCACACTGAGTAGAACTAGGTAAAAACAAAATCAGCCCTCGTCATCTAAGCGATGACTGCGGTTCATAATTGTATACTCTTCTTTCCACCCGGATGTTCCTCCGAGAATTTGGTCAAGTCATAGACAGTCCCATCGATCGCAAGCCAGAGATCCCCGTCTCTATTATGGATGACCAGATCGTCTTTTGTATAGATCTTGTTCGTGTCCGTTTGAACTTCAACATCGACCTCCACGGGGATCGGCGTCGGTACTCCAGAGCTGGAGTTGGCGCTCCCGTTTGGACCTTCTGGCTGCACTATAGCGGGTATAGTGGCCACTTGGGATTCTGATTCATTCGGCATTGCAAGGCAATGATATGGAGGAAGAACCGCTAAAATCTACGTCGAGCCCAATGGGGGAGTTGCGGTATATGATTTATCTATACCCAACGTGAGACTGGTCGTGGGTTTTTTGTTTTCATGTGCTACTGATCCTGGATGTCTCGGTAATCCTGGCGCCGAGGCGAGGAGCCGAGATGCCGTCGCTACACTATAGTATGCATTGAACGGGGTAAGGATTGGAGCTTTAACGCCCCTTGATGGCTTATACCTTTGTTCCATGGTTAATATTTCGTGAATTCTGCGTCTCTATCGAGCGAAAGCGCGCAAGCGTCGCAGGATATTTTGTCCTATGTCAGCGCGCAAATCTTCTGCATATCCACAGTAATTGTGTCCTAATATAGTAAGCTTTCCGCATGCATGGAGAGGGAAGCACTAGTACTGTTCGACCCTGATTTTCTTCTCTTCAGATGTTCGGACATATACACTGCGATGGACTAGGCTAGTCGATATGCATTACTCATATGTTAACATCTTACCTCGACGAGACATGTATTACGGTATAAGCAGCCCACGGGTTGGGCTCGGACAGAACCTGTGAGATACTTCTAGCACTCAAATTGTCGCACCAGCAGCTTCCATACTAACCCCAAGCTCCCCCCAAGCCCGTCCTACATCCAAATCCACCTTCCCTCCCCTAGACGCAATAAGGACCTCCCCCTTCCCATCTCGCTCACACGCATAAACTACATAATGCTCCTGTCCCAGCGTAATTTTGATCGATCCCTCTATAAACCAGTTCGGTCTGTAAATCGCTCGCGGTTCTCGTCCGTTTATTAACGAGAGGATGTTGCGTACCACGATTTCCGCCTGCATGAAGCCCGCCCGTGCCATGAGAGGGCCGGTGTGGGCGGCTACGTCGCCGAGTGCAAAGATTTCGTTTTTGGTTTTGATTTGGGGGGATTGTTTGAGGACTGATGATGGGGATGTGAATGTGGAAGTCGCCACTTGGAGCTGGAGGGTTGGTTCGACAAGGACTTGCCCGTTCTCTGAGATTGCTTCTGGGTGGGAGGAAGATAGGATCGAGGAGTTGGGCGTTTGGCCTGTACAGGGAATCTGTAATATCAAGGTCCCGCTATTAGCACACAGTTCCAAAACAGGAAAGTTCGAGGGCGGTCGCCGCAGGTGAGGTGACAATGAGACATACGACAAGATCAAACTCCTCTTCCCTCCCATCCCCAAACACCAACTTCGTATCCCTCATCAAACCCAAGCCTCCCTTTTCCTTCGGCGCCTCAGGCCGTTCCCTAAGCAACACCCTAACCCGAAGCTCGTCTCTCAACGCCTGCAGCGCATACATCCCCAGCCTCTCCCCAAACCGACTCAGTATCCCCTCGTGGGAATGAACAAGCGTGACTTCCTTCCCGGGATATACATCCTTAATATCAGCCGCCAGCTCAACGCCGACCGCGCCAGCGCCGACAATCGCGATCTTCTGACTGCCTTTGACAAGGTGTTGCATATCGCGGAGTTCACCAATTGCATCGTCGCGGTTTGATGAGAGTAACTGGGATGGAACAGGCCGAGTAGATCCCGTCGCGAGGACGAGATACTCGTACTCTACCTCTGTTCCATCATTCAACTTCACGACCTTCTTCTCACCATCCACGCTTTGCACAGTCCCATGAACCCTCCTCAACATCCCCCTCGGCGCCGACTTCTCAATACCCGAATACGGGATAAACGCTTTCGATTCCAAGCCCTTAATAACACTGAACCTAGGAAGCGCAAAAACATAGTTCAGGTGACTGTTTTTCTCGATCCAGAGGACTTTATACCCTGTTGGGATGGTTTGGCATAGGCGGCGCACGGTCTGCAGGCCTGCGAAGGAGCCGCCAATTACGAGGATTGTTTTGGCGTTGGGGGTTGGGGCGTAGGTCCATTTGTGGGAAATTGCGGTGAGACGGTGGAGGGTTGAGTTTAGGAGGTAGTTTAGCACGAAGGGAAGAGCTTTGAGGAGGAGAGTGAGTTTGTCGGAGAGCATCGTCGTGGTGAGGGGCGAAGGTTGAGGAAAGCAATGTGGAACTGGGGGGGAGAAAAATAACGGAGGTAGATAAGCAGACAGGCTAATATGAAATAGAAACCTCGTAGAAGACGTTTGTTGTAGATGTAGACCTGGAGTAACGGGGGCGGGGGCGCCAGATTATAATATTGATCTAATCTTATCAATCAGTCAAGGCACAGCCGGATTTTATACCCTCGTCAAATCATCGGCCATTAACCTCGTCAAAATGCGCAAGTCCGCCTAATCTAACTATTTATCCTTCACTAGGTAAATACAAACCCCTCGCTTATTACAACCAAACCAAGTGATGCCACGCGAAATCCTGCAGGCCCGAGTCACGGACTATTGACGGAGATGAGCAGCTGGCCGAATTTCCCGTCCCCGAGTCCGACGCCGATAGCGGGGAGCCGAGTTATTTCCGCAGTCATGACTCGGGCACGCGACGAACCCATGGTAGGTTGCGGTCTTGGTCGTGTTTGAGTAACGAGATTTCTGCTGCAATGGGGCGCAATCTTGTCGTGGCCTTACAGAGTACGTCCATGATGAATGACGCGTTTGATTCGTGCCGTTGAAATGATGCCCTCAACGTCTTTCGGTATTTCTTTGCTTCTGGCCCATGTATGCAGCTGTGTATATCGTTTTGGCAGTCGGCCGTTGATGTCAATGCTGGGAACGCTGAGAAGTATGGATATTTCCGAAAGCCTTCTGAGGCTTCCATCTATTGACCTGGATTTGACTTTCAGAATGTATGATACCTTTCTGTCGTGAGACGCAATTGGTCATTGCAGTCCAATCTGAGGGCCCGAAAACAGGATCCGGTGGACTGCGGAGGCGGTGGAGGTGCCCGGCGAAGAAAAAAAAAATTTAAAAGATTTTGAAAAAAAAAAAAGAAAGCAACCCCTGGCGGGGATCGAACCCGCGATCTTGAGATTTCAAGGATTAGAAGTCACACGCCTTTCCACTGGGCCACAGGGGCTTTGTTGAGAGGAACTCAAAAAATGTGATTACATCTGGTTAGCAACACTTAGTCAAGTCAATGATGGATGCATGCCACCACCAAGCATAGCAACAGGCAAAACAAAGTCCCTCACATCAAGATGCAGCTTCAACTCCAAATAATCCGCATATTACTGACAGAATAGTTTCCTGGAATAGAAGAGTATCCATCTTAGGGAATAATCAGGCTTCCAGATGTATTTCTACATCCACTTACTGTCTATATATATATATTTCCCCCTTGGCCAACTTCCACCGTCACAACCACTGCCTCCTAACCCTTTAATCGCCCCCATCCACCCCCTCAACAAGCTTTCAAGCGTGAGATGGACACTCCTCGGCACAACCTGAAAGAAAATACTCGTGACCATCGCATTCCAACTACTAAACGCCGCATGTTTCCCCTTACAAAGCGCCTTATACCCAACCATTGCAACGGATCTCGGATCTTCAACGGCGCCCGATGCAGCCATCATCACTGTTTCCTCGGCATATGCGCGCGTGATGAATTGCGTGTGTGCGGACCCGGCCATCAGGAGGATATTGGTGATCCCCGGGTACGCGCGGAGTTCGATGGAGAGGGCTTCGGAGAAGGCGGCACGAAGTGTTTGCTTGCGTGGTAGATGTTTTGGCCTGGGCTTGATACCCAGGCTGGGATGTTGGGTTGGATCGTGTTAGCGTTGGTCGTCAGTTGGGTTCTTTCACACTCCACAAAAAGGAGAATCATGGAGGAAGGCTAGGGTACGCACCACCAACGCTCGAAACATGCAGCGTCCACCCTCTACCCCGCCGGATCATATCGTTTCCAAATTTGAGACTCAACTGTACTAGGGAGATACAATTAAACGTCGTCATCCGCTCAACAAGCTCAACGGGCTGCTCAAACGGATCCCCAGCCGCACCCAGCGCCGCGTTATTAATGAGAACATCAACAGTGATTCCCTCATATACCTCCTGCGCCGAGCCAGGCATATAGAGGTCGATACTGATCGTATCCACGTCGACACCGTACTTCGCTCGAGTATTAGCCCCGACAACTTCAAGTTGATCTTAGTTCCTGCCGACGAGGACAACATCGTGGCCCCGTTCGGCGAATCTATAGGCAAATTCTACGCCGACGCGCTTGATGCTCCTGTTATTAGGACAGCCCCTTTGGGTAGATTCGGGCGCGGAAAGATGAGGCGGAGAGGGAGGATGGTGAGCAACAAAGCTGCAGCTGTGATCCTCGCATCTATGTATTCGAGTAGATACGCGATTCCTGTCGCAGCGAGAAGATTGGCCGAGATAAAATCGACGTTTGTGTCACCTAGCATGAGAAATATGGGTTTGACAACAACGAGGTTTCCCTGCTCGATTACCACACTGCGCGAGGGCTTTTCGGTGGATCCTGAGGACATATTTGGCGAGTTTGATGCCAGACTCGATTCTGCGAAGAGTTTTTTAGGAGATGAAGCCAGATACCCTTAAAATATCCAAGCCAGGCATACTATTTTACCGTTCAATGTCCTCCTCTCAATCATGATCATGCGTCACGTTGATGTCAAAACCCCAACTCGGCCGCCGTCATTATTGTGTCCATCGACCTGTGGAATAGCCCGCCACAAACGCATGACCCCTTTATGTAGACTATCGATCCCCTGCTCTCTATCAGGTCACGGTCCGATGACGATCTCGTCAGTCCCTAGGTTGACCGTCTAAACCGCACTTTGCCACTCTTGTCAAGCCTGGGGCAGATAACTTAATGGTGCCTGATAATCTCCCAGCCTCCATATCGGATACTTCAAAGTTATCTATTGGACAGCAAAGAATTTCGCTAGTACATCACTGGGCCAGATTCTGATACTGTTTGATATCTCCACATAATGCCATCGGCTCAAGGAGACTTTGAAATATTTTAGAAAACAGTTTGGTGCATCCGAGAGTGGTATAACGTTAGGTCTCATGTGTAGGTAAGTTCTACCGACTTATGTGCAAGATTAGCTACTGTGATTAATCAATTCCTGAAATCTCTGCATCTAGGTGCATATTATAAGCCTATAGTCACTGCCACCGGCTTACTTCGTTAAGTTTCAGATTACTGAGGTCTATGCCCCGATCTGTGAGAGCCGAGCATGGCCCCACACATGCCAAGGCAACCAGCTGCCTCCAGCTTATGTTACGTCGTAAACAATTGTCACCGGCATAGCCCTTGGAAAGCCTGTTGCATTGGTGGGTCGACCGGTGGAAAGTAAACTCGGGTTTGAGAGTCGGTACGAAGTAAGGCAGATTCGATCCTACGAAGATTTGCCGTATACCCTGGCTGCCGAACATGAGGACCCACCCCACGCATAAGCAACTTGCAGCGGGCTCCACATCTAGACCTGTTCCATTTAAGCTTAACGGTGGTGCCTGGTAACCAAATAAGCAGCTTACGTGCCAAGGCGCGGATCAGTCGTTTGCGCCAGGGGATCACGTAGGGATTGGTTGAGGGGAGTCAAACGACGCAAGGCAGGTATCCATGTCCCATAAGCGTGTGGCAATTGAGACAAAAGTAGCTTACCTCGACTCGAGGGACACCGGCAAGGCAGTTCCCCAAAGTCATGTATAAAGTCGGCTACATGCCACTGCCATAAACATGTTCGACTTGACTTGGAGCTCCATTTTGCACATTCAATTACGTTCGAGAATCAATCTTTCACCATGAAGATCACAGCGCGCGGCCTCGCCTTACTCGGGACGGCCATTGCAGTACCAGCAACAGCCCAAAACCTCTCCTACGGCGCAGACAACTTCTACCACAGTCCCAATGTCACCATCCACCCAGTGACCTTCCCAACGCAGAACGACCTTCTCATCGCCGGGAACCTCTTCCTCCCTCCATCTTCGAACCACACTATCCAGACAGACTCCAGTTTCCCGGCCATCGTCGTCGGCCACCCCATGGGCGCCGTAAAAGAACAAAGCGCCAACCTGTATGCCACAAAGCTCTCCGAGCAAGGCTTCGTGACCGTCTCGCTAGACCTCCCCTTCTGGGGCGGGAGCGCGGGCGAGCCCCGAAACGCCGTCGTGCCGGATTTCTATGCGGAAGCATTCAGCGCGGCTGTGGATTACCTCGGCACCCAGGATATTGTTGCCGTTGATCGAGACCACATCGGCGCCCTCGGTATCTGCGGCAGCGGCGGGTTCGTGCTTAGTGCCGCGAAGATCGATAGTCGGATCAGGGCCGTCGCGACAGCCAGTATGTATGATATGGGCGGCATGGCGAGGAGCGGGTTGCGGGGTTCAGTATCTCTTGAGGCTCGTAGGCAGAGTGTTATTTCTGCTTCTGAGCAGCGCTGGAATGAGTTTGATGGCGGGGAGATACAGTATACAAGCGGGACACCGGAGGTTCTCACGACAAACTCCAGCGCCATCGACCGTGAATTCTACGATTTCTACCGCACGTCTCGCGGCGCGTTTGTTCCCGCTGGCTCATCGTGGAATTTGACGACTCATCCGACGCTTTCCAGTAATATCAAGTTTCTCAATTTCTACCCGTTCAATGATCTTGAGACAATATCGCCGCGGCCCGTGCTGTTTATTTCGGGCGATCAGGCGCATTCGAGGGAGTTCAGTGAGGAGGCGTATAACAGGGCTGCGGAACCAAAGGAACTCTTTTGGGTCCCTGGGGCTGGGCATGTTGATCTTTATGATCGGGTTGGGCTTATTCCTTGGAGGAAGTTGGTTGGTTTCTTTCGGACGAACCTCGCGTAGGTGTGTTCAAGGGAGTGGTATCAAGCTTTTGGGCAAGTTCCAGGGTCAATGTAGGAATGGCCTTGGGGGTTAGCGAGAAACGGCAGTTATTTAGCCAACAACGTGAGCGGATGGTCTGAACGGATACTTAGTAGCAAGAGAGTCCTCCTCGGCTCTCCTGTTGCAATAATTCCCGATCACCCAATACTCTTCTACCCAGCGTATTCTTTTAGTTAGGAAATGCGAATGCATGCTAGTCGATTCCTGGGTGGATTTTATGAGTAGGAAGCTATAAACATGATTACCCTTCGGGCACATCTGAGCTCGTGCCGTCTGAACTAATCAAACAGGTATACATCTACTCCGTCCACCCATCTCCAGCCCCAAGCATCCAGTTCACCCCAACAAGAACCAACCCATGTTGCTGCACCCACTCCGCAGCCTTAAACGACCTCCGCTGAACAAACTCCTCCCCGCCTACATCCTCCCTAGAAAGTGCGAGCCCCTCCGGTTCGCGGAATAGCAGGAAGAGGTATCGGTGGGGTCGGGAGCTACACCATATCATCATCCTATTAGCAACGGATCTTGTTGAATAAGGTAACTGAAGAGGCATGGAGGCTTACTCATCCTTTGGCCCTGGTCCCAGGTACTCCGTCAGCGCGGGTACATTGTCGATCTTCTCTCCCGGCTTCAATCCGGAGATAACCCAGTGCCGCCAGTAAGCGAACTTGGGGTCGTCAGGCGTAGGGGCGTCCGGGTCGATCAGGAGGAGAGCGTACGTCTCCGATCCCGAGGAACCAGCCTAGCCATTTTTCGATGTGATTAGCGAATGCGATTGCAATCGTGGGGCGTCTTGCAAATAGCCGTGGATATGAATCGCAACGCAAGAGTCTAGTGCCTACCTCACTTGCAAACGAGATCGTCGGTGCCGCTTTCACTTCGCTGACTCGAAACAGATTCCCCAATGCAACTGCCTTATCACCGAACGCGATTCCTAGTTGTGTTGAGGGCACAAAGTCATTTGGGATGAGCGGCGCTGAGCCCGGGAAGAGGCCTGCTTGGAGGAGTGAGCCGTAGAGCTCCTGGGCGTGCGACTGGAGAGTCATTGTGAATTTTATGATAGATACTTTGCGAAATGGAATACTCTCCGGCTCCTTGCGATCGCAGTGGGGGGAAGTTGTATATCTATGCACGGAGCTCTATCCAAGCGCGATTTCACTGGTGGAAGAAATTCGCACGCCAAGTCTGATTGAGGGGTTCGATGCCATGGCTCCGACAAGGGGAGGGAAATGAAGGTCTCCCCCGGGCCCAGATGGCGTCATTTCTTAATTCAAGGTAGAGGCTCTATAAGATAGAAGTTGTGCTGGATGGTGGTTATTCTCCTGCGCGATGGGACGTGGGTGCCTGGTTGGTCTTGCACACTCGAGGGGTATGTATATCTACACATTCGGCGGGCGCGACCCATGCGGCGCTCACAACATCGCAGCTTCATACTCAGAATATCTAGATATGGATGGGACTTCAAAGTTGTCTATTCAGCGTCCAGTTCCTTCCTTCGGAATCTCTACAGCCTTCCCCTCGTCAGTCTAGCTCCGCCATCAACCGCCAAATCTACTCCATTACTGTCGACTTCATTAGCCTTTCGCCGCATTTCTGAAAGAACCGCTTGGCTTACACATAGTTTGCGCCTGGTCCAACAAGGAACAAAACAGCCGCTCCGATGTCATCCGGCACGCCAAGTCGCTGTCTCGGGTTCGCCTTCTTAAGCTCCTTCTCTCCCCCGAGAATCTCAATGAGGCCGCTCGCCAATTTAGACGGGAAGAATCCCGGTGACAAACTGTTGGCGGTGATGTTCTTCGGTCCTAACTCAACAGCGAGATTGCGTGCGAGGTGGGTTGCAGCGGCCTTGGAGATGGAGTACATGATTGTGCCGTGTTCGCCAACATGAGGGACGCTCGATCCGGCGACAGAGCTGACGATCACGACGCGGGAGGGCGAGCTATGCGATCCGGCCTCTTGGAGGAGAGGTGTGAATCTGCTTGATTAGCTGAGCTCAAATATTGCGCAGGTGTAGGTGCGTTCGCAAACGTACAAGCGAACGAGGTTAAAGACGCCTCGGACGTTCAGATCGACAACCTTTTGGCTCGCCCAGTCTGGCGAGGTCTCGAATGGTCCGCCCCAGGTTGCGCCGGCATTAGCGATGAGAATGTCGAGTTTGGGTTCGGTTTGTTTGACTTTGTCGACTAATGCCTGGATCTCCTCGGTTTGAGACGCATTTCCTGCGATCCCAACAGCCTTGCCTTTGATTTCGGAAAGGGCATTCAGCTCCTTAACTGCCTGGTTAACGCCTTCCTGCTTGCGCGCGGTAACAAAGACCGTTTTAGCCCCGGCGCGAAGCAACGACGTGGCAATGTGGAGGCCCAGACCGCGCGATCCTGCGAAGCATTAGGACAGCGTGCTATGATACAGGTTGAGGGTTCGTACCTCCAGTCACCAAAGCGACTTTGCCGGTGAGATTAAAGTAATCGGGAAACCCAGTTAGGTCAGACATGATGATGTGGAGTGTATACTGGGTACTCAGCCATGGGGGTAGACTGGGGTATTTGACTGACTCGTGGACCTCGGCAGCCTAAAGTTATCCGGGCCCCGCATTTCCAGCCGATCACCACGATGTATATCTACAGAACAGAGATTACTCATTTTGGCGCACTAGCTTGTATATTTCAATTTTCGATGCAAGCAGTGCCCGGGCCCTCTCAGGATGCTGCGCAATCGAGCCTAGGCGAGCGGAGACTGAGGCTGGACACGACCAAGTCACCAAGAAGGGTTAGGGCCCACGGTGTTTCCACTCCGCGCCGACTCATCATCTCGCTGCCTGCACGTCTGCTGTCCGATATCTCCGCCAACACCTTTATAAACTAGGGCACTGCTTGACTGCAAAAGCTCTTAAGCATCGCTCACGTCTTTCTTTACCATGGTCGTCACCGAGCTCGCGTGCCTTCACATAAAAAACCACCTTCCCGTCACACATCCCTCCAACGAGGCCCTCTTCGCCAAACTCAAAGCCGGGCTAGAGGCGCAGGCCGAGTACGCCGATTTTGATGCAAGCCTGTTGTCCCAACTCGAAGATCCCAGTTATATCTACATCCTGGGGGGGTGGGATTCAGTCGCGCAGCACATGGATGAGTGGATCCCATCATTCACAAACCAGGAGATCATGGGCGGACTGAGGGAGCACGTGGACCTTGTCTGGCTCCAACATCTTGATCTTGACCCAGGCGATCCGCTGCACGGCGAAACAGTCGAGGGCATTCCCTACACTGACATTGTGGTCGGGTTTGCCCGGATGTTCATCGCCCCGGGACGAGGCAACCGACAACGCTTCACCACAACGTGGGCCGAGATAAAGCACCTTTTGAGGAAATTCGAGTGGCCCAGGGATGCGGTTGGCGCCTGGAGGATTGACTGCGAGCTTGATGATGATGGGAATAGGAAGGAGGAGTTTGTCGTCTTTGTTGGATGGGACTCTATCGATGAATCTTTCTCTCTTTCTGAGGACAAAGGAAACGACGAGGTTCATAGGCTCCTCCGCGAGAACACTGTCGGTTGGGAGCTCAAGCATGCGAAATTTGTGTTTCCGGACATCTAATTCAAGCATCGTGCTCGGTTTTTCCTCGAGGACGCGCGGAGCAGTGGCTGTCTTCCCACTTGATTCGTGATTCTGGTTTCGCTTCGAATCTCGGTAGAATCACTTTTGGTCAGCCATATATAGATACCGTTAGAATCCCGTCACTCACGTACTTATGGTGCATTGAAAAATCAACCCCGTTAGACAGACAATTGGCCTAGGAACAAGGAGACTTACTTGAGTAAAGCCGCATGATTCATGAAGCGTACATAATCTACGCTCGAGTATAATAGCCAAAGCCCAGATTTACCCATGTATCCCCATTGGAGGAGAATATGTAGCTTCGCCGACGATCATCGACTCCGGTCTCGGCCCAATATACTTCCTTGCACCTGCAGAAGGACCTGTCTCTCTAGGGAATGAGCGCCATCAAGCTGCACGTCACTTCAGACACCCCGCGTGCCTGCAGGTTCTATTCAGGCTGATATGTGGTCCATTATAGGCGATTGTGATCTTAACAGGTATCAGGCTGTTTTTAATGCAGATCATGGCACAATTATCCCTTATATATTACCTTGTGCCACTTTCTGCCAATGGCTCACACGAGCGTAAATGTCGGCCGTGCTCAGGCAAACAGTCCAGGTTCAGGTTGTACAAGATCCAACTTGAAATCATACAACGCAAACCCACCACACAAACACAGACTGTTTCATCCATCAGGTAGTGATTACAGTACAGCGGCCCCAGCATCTGCACTATGCTCCTCTTCCCCCTGAACACCTGGTCCGGCCTCAGGGTCTACACCCTGACCATCCTGTCCTACACCCTCTTATCTTCCACCGTCGCACAACAACTCTTCCCTGACTGCACAACCGGCCCGCTCTCCGACCTCCCCCTGTGCGACTCCTCCCTATCCCCCCTAGAACGAGCGCAATCCCTCGTCTCCGCACTGACGCTCCTCGAGAAAATCAACAACACAGGGCACGAAGCAGCCGGCGCCCCACGGCTAAACCTCCCCGCCTACAACTGGTGGAACGAAGCCCTACACGGTGTAGCTGCCAAACACGGCGTAAATTTCTCAGACTCTGATGGTGGACAATTCAGTTACGCGACGTCCTTCCCGGCGCCGATCGTACTAGGCGCAGCGTTCAACGACGCCCTTGTTCGGAATGTCGCAGAGGTAATCTCTACCGAGGCGCGCGCGTTTAGTAACGCTGCCCGCGCGGGCCTGGACTACTGGACGCCCAACGTCAACCCGTTCAAGGATCCGCGCTGGGGAAGGGGCCAGGAAACGCCTGGTGAAGATCCGCTGCATGTCTCGCGGTACGCGAGGGAGTTCGTGGGTGGTTTACAAGGGGATGACGCGCTGAACCCAAAGGTCGTCGCGACATGCAAGCATCTCTCCGCGTATGACCTAGAGGGATGGGGCGGGATAAGCAGATTCGAGTTCGACGCTATTGTGTCCGTCGTTGATTTGCTCGAGTATTACCTGCCGCCTTTCAAGACTTGTGCCGTGGACGCCAACGTCGGCGCGTTTATGTGCAGCTATAATGCTGTCAATGGCGTTCCTGGATGCGCGGATCGGTATATGCTTCAAACTGTGCTTAGGGAACACTGGAAGTGGGAAGCACCCGGGCACTGGGTGACGGGTGACTGTGGCGCTGTGGAACGAATCGAGAGTTACCATCACTACGTTGATAATTCGCCTGCTGCTGCTGCGGCAGCTCTGAACGCAGGCGTGGACTTGGACTGTGGGACTTGGATGCCGACGTACCTGGGAGAAGCGGAAGAGCAGGGGCTGATTAGTGTTGAGACGCTGGATACCGCGCTGACGAGGCTGTATACGAGCCTTGTGCAGTTGGGGTACTTTGATTCTGCGGACGGTCAGCCGTTCCGCGAGATTGGGTGGGAGAGCGTTGCTACATCTGAGGCGGAGAGTTTAGCGAGGGACGTCGCGACGCAGGGGACTGTTTTGCTAAAGAATATTGAGGGGACGCTGCCACTGAAGCAAAATGGTACCCTTGCCCTGATCGGCCCGTACATCAACTTCACCACCGAGCTGCAGAGCAACTATGCCGGTCCAGCGCGGTATATCCCCACGATGATTGAGGCGGCCTCGGCGCTGGGGTACAATGTTCTCACAGCCCAGGGGACAGAGATAAACTCCACGAGCGAAGACGGCTTCGAAGAAGCTCTCGCCATCGTATCAAACGCAGACTCGGTCATATTCTTCGGCGGAATCGACAACACGATCGAAGAAGAATCCCTCGACCGGACATCCATCTCCTGGCCCGGAAACCAAGAACAACTCATCCTATCTCTCGCCGATACCGTCAGCAATCCACTAACAGTCGTTCAATTTGGCGGCGGGCAAGTCGACGGCTCTGCGCTTCTCGAGAACGATAACATCGGCGCAATAGTTTGGGCCGGATACCCAGCTCAATCTGGCGGCGAGGGCGTCTTCGATATCCTCACGGGCAAAGTCGCGCCGGCCGGTCGACTGCCCATAACGCAGTACCCTGCTTCCTACATCGACGAGGTCCCAATGACAGATATGAATCTTCGCCCGGGGGAGAATAATCCCGGCCGCACGTATAGATGGTACGAGGACGCCGTGCTCCCATTCGGATTTGGACTACACTATACAAGCTTTAATATCTCCTGGTCTACGGACGATTTCGGGACATACGAATCAGGCAGTTTAGTTGACGGCGCCACCCCGCATCTGAATCTAGTTGAGACATTCTCCCTCGCCGTAACGAATACCGGGCCCGTGACATCCGACTACGTTGCGCTTGTCTTCGTCAGTGCACCCGACGTCGGGCCGCAGCCGGCACCGATTAAGACGCTAGTTGGGTATACTCGGGCCTCGTCGATTGAGCCTGGCGAGACGAGGAAGGTTGATGTTGATGTTACTGTCGGGGCGTTGGTTAGGGGGCGCGAGGATGGTAGTGTTGTGTTGTACCCTGGGGAGTATCAGTTGGTTGTTGATGTGGGTGAGGAGTATCCGACTTCCCGGTTTGAGATTGAGGGGGAGGAGCAAGTTACTGAGGTTTTTCCTTTGCCTGGGGGTGAGAATGAGGATGAGAATGCTTGATTGAGAAGGGGGTGGTATTCCCGCTGTGGAAAAGCACGTCATAGGGGAAGAGGGTGAGAGGAAGGGCTCACGAAGGACTAAGGTTGAGTGATCTTGGCCAGGGGGCATCTTTTAGAGTAACACTCAACTTTAGTTCAGATATTCGCGGGCCTCTGGCTGTAGATACTGAGAACTTTGATTATTGATCTACAGACCAATGTAAATGCCTTACGAGTACGAACATATTACCCGTTTAGGAATTCGATATCCACGGAATCCGGCCTCGAATGGGGCTGACCCACGGTCCATTTTCTTCGATGCTCGCCATCCAGCTCCATAAACTACGCACGTAGAATGCTTTTGTGCTTCTCCAGAGCCTGAACCGTGGAACATGGAACAGGTAGCAATATTCCAACCTCGGACCCGCAATGACGATCTGCAGTTTCATCAGGGTCCGAAAATAGGACACGCCGTATTCGTATACCTGCCCTACATAATGATTGCTCCCGACGCCTTCAAGGAGCAATTCAATCGTCAGTCTCTAACATACATCAAGTTCACCCAGGATGCGAACACAGTTTCTCGCATCTCTACCGTTCCTAGCGGCCACGGCCGCAGGAGCAATAACCCATTGCAAATCAACCCCTCAAGATGCAACCTGGCCATCTCTGCAAGAATGGAGCGCCCTCAATAAATCCATTGATGGCACTCTCCTCAAAACTATCCCCGCGGCCTCTTCCTGCTACCCCGGGAACCCCTTCGCATCGACTAAGAATTGCACCGATGTAACGAACCACTGGTCTTACGCCGCCTACCACGCCTCCTGGCCAGAGAGCATCGACTATTCCATCTTCACCAACCATTCGTGTCTACCTCCTGGTGTCGAGGGATATACAAAGGCAAGAGGGTGCAACATCGGTGCCCTGCCGCAGTATATCGTCAACGCCACGAACGAAGACCAGATCGCGACGGCAATGAAATGGGCGTCGGAGAGAAACATCCGAATCGTCGTTAAGGGGACGGGCCATGATATGAGCGGGCGGTACGTATACATCCTCCTCTGAGTTTCCACTCGTTCTTTTCCTCGAAATGTTACTGACTTTGGCTGGCTTGTCTAGTTCCACCGGCGCATACTCCCTTTCCATCTGGACACACAACCTCAACCACTTCCACCACGACCCGCACTGGCCCATCCCAGGCACAAACAGCACCGCAAACGTCGCAATCCTCGGCAGCGGCAATAACTGGGGCTCCGCATATACTCACGTGCACAGCGTAAACCGCACCGTTGTCGGCGGCGAAGACGCAACAGTCGGATTAGGCGGGCTGATCCAGAACGGCGGGCACGGACTGCTTTCGAGTACGTACGGTCTTGCATCGGATAATCTGTATCAGGTTACCATTATCGCGAGCGACGGGCGGCGTCTTGTAGCGAATGATGTTCAGAATCAGGACTTGTTTTGGGCTGTGCGTGGGGCGGGGGGTGGGCAGTTTGGGGTTGCTACTGAGTTTGTGCTGCGCACGCATCCGGTTCCGAGCAATGTTGTTGCGGGCGGGTTGACCTTTTATGCGGCTGGTGGTGGCAATGTAAGTGATGCCGCTTGGGATGCACTCGTCGAGACAGCGAGTCTCATTCCGGATCTGATGGATTATGGTCTCACGGGGACTGTCATGGCCTTGACGGGGAGTAGCGCCCTTACCATGCTTGGGCTCGATGACGCCCCCGCCGGTCCAGCAGCCACAATTAGCCTGACGGGCTTCAACATGACAACCGACAAGATGAACACCACAATCGACGATCTAGCGTTGAAGCTCAAAACAGCATCGGGCGGGAAAGTAAGCGTCATCCCTACACCCCCAACAACCAAAAGCTACTGGGCGTCGACAAAACCAAACTTCCTCGCTAGCCAATCCAGCGGCGCAAGCAGCATGATCACCAGCCGGCTCCTCGGAAGGCGCGAATTATCAGATATCCCTGCCGACGAGCGACGTGCATACCTCCAGGCAATCCTCACACCCTCATCTGCGGGCTCCGGCTCAATGGCGCTCTTCGGTCTCCAGGGTGGCCCCGGTACAGCGCGGACACCCAGGGAACGGCGCGGCAGTGCGCATCCCGCGTGGCGGAGCGCATACGCTCACTTCATGACCTACGGCGCACCAGTTAATGCTACAGCAGATGCCTCGAGCGCCCTCGCTGCCGGTGCAGAGTGGTACGAGAAGCACATCGAGCCGGTCTGGCGTGAGTGGGCACCTAACGGGGGTTCCTATGCAAATGAAGGGAATGTGTTTAGCAAGAATTGGAAGGAGGACTTTTACGGGGTGAACTATGATCGCTTGCTAGAGGTTAAGAGGGAGTATGATCCCGCTGAGAGTCTGTTTGTTTGGGCTGGTGTGGGGAGTGATGAGTGGGTGTATGATTTGCATTCTGGGTTGCTTTGTCGTGGGGATTGAGTAGATTGTGTTGTGATTGGTGTATGTACGATAGTTCCTTCAATTCTGTTAGTAGATAGTGGATAGTTAGTTGCCTTCTCTTCAATTAGACTTCAATGGAACCAAGATTAAATACTGGTCGTAGCAGCCTACTAGTGTCGGTTGACTCTCACCCTCGCCGTAACCCTAATCTTTGCGCAGGCATCCCCAGAATATGCGGCACCCGAGCACATAAATGGAATTCAAAGTTCACATTCGCTTCCGTAACTCTCTCCGCATGGGTAACGTATTCGTCGCGAAAGATTTCTGTCTCCCCTGGACCATAAAGAAAACTGACGCGAATACCAGCGGTAGAATCGGAGGACCCAGTGTGCGCTCCCGTGAGCAGGGTAGGCGAGCTGGAGAAATCTCAATGTCGCGAGCATCGTTACTTCCGGCTGCTCAGAGGCTTGTCAGTCGCTGTGCAATCTGAACTAAAAAGAGCCTAGGGGGACACACCGGCCGCGATTTTTTATCATGGCAGGATTATGATGAATATGGGAAAAACAAAAAAGAAAAAAAAAAAAAAAAAAAAAAAAAAAAAAAAAAAAAAAAAAAAAAAAAAAAAAAAAAAAAAAAAAAAAAAAAAAAAAAAAAAAAAAAA